>NC_059199.1:10176691-10226691 GCF_020615455.1 Coregonus clupeaformis
TACAATAATTACATTTTGTTTGTTCTTTCTCCTGAACTTCTTCTATACTCAACCTCTCCGATCATTTTCATGATGTCCATCCGGTTTGCTTCTATATGCCATATCTTTCTAACTGTGCTCCTTCACAAAAGCTCTCAACCAAACCTCTTATTCAGGAAGAGTCTGTGATTGGACTGTCACTAAGGATGCCTTGTAAACTGCCTCTTCCATCAATCCTATTAGCCAATGTTCAATCATTTGAAAATAAATTAGATGACCTAATATTATGGTTATCCTACCAACGGGACATTAAAAAATGTAATATCTTATGTTTCACCGAGTCGTGGCTGAACGACGACATGGATATCATACAGCTAGCGGGCTATACG
This sequence comes from Coregonus clupeaformis, assembly GCF_020615455.1. Lineage (NCBI taxonomy): Eukaryota > Metazoa > Chordata > Actinopteri > Salmoniformes > Salmonidae > Coregonus > Coregonus clupeaformis. The sequence goes on from NC_059199.1 coordinate 10,177,060, forward strand.
CTATATCAGCAGGATAGAACGGCTGACTCCGGTAAGACAAGGGGTGGCGGTCTGTGTATATTTGTAAACAACAGCTGGTGCACAAAATCAAATACTAAGGAAGTCTCAAGGTTTTGCTCGCCTGAGGTAGAGTATCTTATGATAAGCTGTAGACCACACTATTTACCAAGAGAGTTTTCATCTATATTCTTCATAGCTGTCTATTTACCACCACAAACCAATGCTGGCATTAAGATTGCACTCAATGAGCTGTATAAAGCCATAACTAAACAGGAAAATGCTCATCCAGAGGCAGTGCTCCTAGTGGCCGGGGACTTTAATGCAGGGAAACTTAAATCCGTTCTACCTAATTTCTACCAACACGTTAAATGCGCAACCAGAGGAAAAAAAAACTCTAGACCACCTTCGCCCCCCCTCCGGTCTCGGTCTCGCCCCCCCTCCGGTCTCGGTCTCGCCCCCCTCCGGTCTCGGTCTCGTCCCCCCTCCGGTCTCGGTCTCGTCCCCCGGTCTCGGTCTCGTCCCCCCTCCGGTCTCGGTCTCGTCCCCCCCTCCCGGTCTCGGTCTCGTCCCGTCCCCCCTCCCGGTCTCGGTCTCGTCCCCCCTCCCGGTCTCGGTCTCGTCCCCCTCCTCGGTCTCGGTCTCGTCCCCCTCCTCGGTCTCGGTCTCGTCCCCCTCCGGTCTCGGTCTCGCCCCCCCTCCGGTCTCGGTCTCGTCCCCCTCCCCGGTCTCGGTCTCGTCCCCCTCCGGTCTCGGTCTCGTCCCCCTCCCGGTCTCGGTCTCGTCCCCCTCCCCGGTCTCGTCCACCTCCCGGTCTCGTCCCCCTCCCCGGTCTCGTCCCCCCCCTCCGGTCTCGGTCTCGTCCCCCACCTCGGTCTCGGTCTAGTCCCCTTCCTCGGTCTCGGTCTCGTCCCCCCTCCGGTCTCGTCCCCCTCCCGGTCTCGTCCCCCCTCCGGTCTCGGTCTCGTCCCCCGGTCTCGGTCTCGGTCTCGGTCCCCTCCTCGGTCTCGGTCTCGTCCCCGGTCTCGGTCTCGTCCCCCTCCCGGTCTCGGTCTCGTCCCCCTCCCCGGTCTCGGTCTCGTCCCCCTCCCCGGTCTCGGTCTCGTCCCCCTCCCGGTCTCGTCCCCCCTTCCGGTCTCGGGTCTCGTCCCCCCTCCGGTCTCGGTCTCGTCCCCCTCCCGGTCTCGGGTCTCGGTCTCGTCCCCCTCCCGGTCTCGGTCTCGTCCCCCTCCCGGTCTCGGTCTCGTCCCCCTCCCGGTCTCGGTCTCGTTCCCCCTCCCGGTCTCGTCCCCGTCCCCCCCCCCGGTCTCGGTCTCGTCCCCCTCCTCGGTCTCAGTCTCGGTCTCGTCCCCCTCCTCGGTCTCAGTCTCGGTCTCGTCCCCTCCCCGGTCTCGTCCCCGTCCCCCTCCCGGTCTCGGTCTCGTCCCCCTCCCGGTCTCGGTCTCGTCCCCCCCCCGGTCTCGTCCCCGTCCCCCTCCCGGTCTCGCCCCCGGTCTCGGTCTCGTCCCCCTCCCCGGTCTCGTCCCTCCCGGTCTCGTCCCCCCTCCGGTCTCGGTCTCGTCCCCCTCCCGGTCTCGGTCTCGCCCCCTCCCCGGTCTCGGTCTCGTCCCCCTCCCGGTCTCGTCCCCGTCCCCCTCCCGGTCTCGGTCTCGTCCCCCTCCTCGGTCTCGGTCTCGGTCTCGTCCCCCTCCCGGTCTCGTCCCCGTCCCCCTCCCGGTCTCGTCCCCGTCCCCCTCCCCGGTCTCGGTCTCGTCCCCCTCACGGTCTCGGTCTCGTCCCCCTCCCGGTCTCGTCCCCGTCCCCCCTCCCCGGTCTCGTCCCCGTCCCCCTCCCCGGTCTCGGTCTCGTCCCCCTCCCCGGTCTCGGTCTCGTCCCCCTCCCCGGTCTCGTCCCCGTCCCCCTCCCCGGTCTCGGTCTCGTCCCCCTCCCCGGTCTCGTCCCCCTCCCCGGTCTCGGTCTCGTCCCCCTCCCGGTCTCGTCCCCCTCCCGGTCTCGGTCTCGTCCCCCCCTCCAATCTCGGTCTCGTCCCCCCTTCCGGTCTCGGTCTCGTCCCCCTCCCGGTCTCGGTCTCGTCCCCCTCCCCGGTCTCGGTCTCGTCCCCCTCCCCGGTCTCGGTCACACACCTCCACAACCATGAAAGCTAGAGCTCAGGCCATGCTCAGTCACCTCTGGTGTGCTGTTACAATGAACATTGGTTACAATGAAATAACAAGTTCAACTGAGATCTGATTGAAGAGATAAACTGTAGTATTTCCTAAGAGAAATGAGGTCCTTGCTTTTCAGCACCTTGGCAGTTCTCTCAATGAGAACAATGTCTATTGAATAGAGTGAAAGCTCAAACCTCCCTGAACTCAGATACACAGTAGCAGCAGTCCCTCAGAGAGAGGGAGAGGGGTGAAGTGTGGGATGGAGCAGGAGGGGGGGGAGAGAGAGGGAGGAGCGGGGAGAGAGGGAGGAGGGGGGAGAGAAGTAGTGAGAGAGCAGCTGCTAGATGAATGGGGGCGTTTGCAATATTACAACAACAAAATAATTTATTGCAAACCACCAACATAGTTTTTAACATCATTGCACTCGCCATAGAACAGAAGAATATGTACCTCAATATTTTTACCACGTTGTGCGACGGAAAACAATAAACAACAGTTTCCCCTACTGCGGATTCCGTCTTTAAAGATGACTGCTGAACGGACAACCTCCATGAACTCAGATACACAATACTAACAGTCACAATACTAACAGTCACAATACTAACAGTCACAATACTAACAGTCACAATACTAACAGTCACAATACTAACAGTCACAATACTAACAGTCTGGAGAGGTGGAAGGTGCAGCTGGAGGTCAGCTGGAGGTCAGAGGGATCCCCTAAGGGCATAAGCTCCAAACACCAGAGCAGAGCCATGTCGCTATGACTACAGGGCCTAAGGCAGAGAACAGACCTTCTAGATTCTGGAACGTTCTCTACTGCCAGACAGAGGCTCGTTTGGACAGTTTCACCAGTTCAGAAACACACACCCACCGAAGCGCATCATGGTCTCATTGCGTTTTGGTTTGAAAGCGATTACCGTCCAAACACACACACACACACACAGACTGAATTATTTTCACTGTGGACCTGAACTCCCATTTACAATCAAAACTGTAGGTTTGTTTTCTCCTCTTCTCCCCCTCCCTCGTCTCCCCCGTCCCTCCCTCGTCCCGCTCTCACCTCCCCAGTCTCTGCCGCTCTCACCTCCCCAGTCTCTCCCGCTCTCACCTCGCCAGTCTCTCCCGCTCTCACCTCCCCAGTCTCTCTCTCTTCCCCAGTCTCTCTCTCTTTCTCCTCCCCAGTCTCTCTCTCTCTCTCTCTCTCCTCCCCAGTCTCTCCCGCTCTCACCTCCCCAGTCTCTCTCTCTTCCCCAGTCTCTCCCGCTCTCACCTCCCCAGTCTCTCCCGCTCTCACCTCCCCAGTCTCTCTCTCTTCCCCAGTCTCTCCCGCTCTCACCTCCCCAGTCTCTCTCTCCTCCCCAGTCTCTCTCTCTCTCTCCTCCCCAGTCTCTCTCTCTCTCTCTCCTCCCCAGTCTCTCTCTCTCCTCCCCAGTCTCTCTCTCTCTCTCCTCCCCAGTCTCTCTCTCTCCTCCCCAGTCCCTCTCTCTCTCTCCTCCCCAGTCCCTCTCTCTCTCTCCTCCCCAGTCCCTCTCTCTCTCTCCTCCCCAGTCCCTCTCTCTCTCTCCTGTCCCTTTCTCCTCCCCAGTCTCTCTCTCTCCTCCCCAGTCTCTCTCTCTCCTCCCCAGTCCCTCTCTCTCCTCCCCAGTCTCTCTCTCCTCCCCAGTCCCTCTCTCTTCTCCCCAGTCTCTCTCTCTCTCCTCCCCAGTCTCTCTCTCTCTCCTCCCCAGTCTCTCTCTCTCTCCTCCCCAGTCTCTCTCTCTCTCTTCTCCCCAGTCTCTCTCTCTCTCTTCTCCCCAGTCTCTCTCTCTCTCTCCTCCCCAGTCCCCCTCTCACCTCCCCAGTCCCTCTCTCTCACCTCCCCAGTCCCTCTCTCACCTCCCCAGTCTCTCTCTCTCTCCTCCCCAGTCTCTCTCTCTTCCCCAGTCTCTCCCGCTCTCACCTCCCCAGTCTCTCCCGCTCTCACCTCCCCAGTCTCTCTCTCTTCCCCAGTCTCTCTCTCTCTCTCCTCCCCAGTCTCTCTCTCCTCCCCAGTCTCTCTCTCTCTCTCCTCCCCAGTCTCTCTCTCTCCTCCCCAGTCTCTCTCTCTCCTCCCCAGTCTCTCTCTCTCTCTCCTCCCCAGTCTCTCTCTCTCTCTCCTCCCCAGTCTCTCTCTCTCCTCCCCAGTCCCTCTCTCTCTCTCCTCCCCAGTCCCTCTCTCTCTCTCCTCCCCAGTCCCTCTCTCTCTCTCCTCCCCAGTCCCTCTCTCTCTCTCCTCCCCAGTCCCTCTCTCTCTCTCCTCCCCAGTCCCTCTCTCTCTCTCCTCCCCTGTCCCTCTCTCTCTCTCCTCCCCTGTCCCTTTCTCCTCCCCAGTCTCTCTCTCTCCTCCCCAGTCTCTCTCTCTCCTCCCCAGTCCCTCTCTCTCCTCCCCAGTCTCTCTCTCCTCCCCAGTCCCTCTCTCTTCTCCCCAGCTCTCTCTCTCTCTCCTCCCCAGTCTCTCTCTCTCTCCTCCCCAGTCTCTCTCTCTCTCCTCCCCAGTCTCTCTCTCTCTTCTCCCCAGTCTCTCTCTCTCTCTCCTCCCCAGTCCCCCTCTCACCTCCCCAGTCCCTCTCTCACCTCCCCAGTCTCTCTCTCTCCTCCCCAGTCCCTCTCTCTCTCTCCTCCCCTGTCCCTTTCTCCTCCCCAGTCTCTCTCTCTCCTCCCCAGTCTCTCTCTCTCCTCCCCAGTCCCTCTCTCTACTCCCCAGTCCCTCTCTCTCTCTCCTCCCCAGTCCCTCTCTCTTCTCCCCAGTCTCTCTCTCTCTCCTCCCCAGTCTCTCTCGCTCTCCTCCCCAGTCTCTCTCTCTCCTCCCCAGTCTCTCTCTCTCCTCCCCAGTCTCTCTCTCTCTCCTCCCCAGTCTCTCTCTCTCTCCTCCCCAGTCTCTCTCTCTCTCCTCCCCAGTCTCTCTCTCTCCTCCCCAGTCTCTCTCTCTCCTCCCCCAGTCTCTCTCTCTCCTCCCCAGTCTCTCTCTCTCTCCTCCCCAGTCTCTCTCTCTCTCCTCCCCAGTCTCTCTCTCTCCTCCCCAGTCTCTCTCTCTCTCCTCCCCAGTCTCTCTCTCTCCTCCCCAGTCTCTCTCTCCTCCCCAGTCTCTCTCTCTCCTCCCCAGTCTCTCTCTCTCCTCCCCAGTCTCTCTCTCTCCTCCCCAGTCTCTCTCACCTCCCCAGTCCCTCTCTCTCCTCCCCAGTCTCTCTCTCTCCTCCCCAGTCTCTCTCACCTCCCCAGTCCCTCTCTCTCCTCCCCAGTCTCTCTCTCTCTCCTCCCCAGTCTCTCTCTCTCCTCCCCAGTCTCTCTCTCTCCTCCCCAGTCACTCTCTCTCCTCCCCAGTCTCTCTCTCCCCTCCCCAGTCTCTCTCTCTCTCCTCCCCAGTCTCTCTCTCTCCTCCCCAGTCTCTCTCTCTCCTCCCCAGTCCCTCTCTCCCCTCCCCAGTCTCTCTCTCCCCTCCCCAGTCTCTCTCTCTCTCTCCTCCCCAGTCTCTCTCTCCTCCCCAGTCTCTCTCTCCTCCCCAGTCTCTCTCTCTCTCTCCTCCCCAGTCTCTCTCTCTCTCTCCTCCCCAGTCTCTCTCTCTCTCCTCCCCAGTCACTCTCTCTCTCCTCCCCAGTCACCTCTCTCTCCTCCCCAGTCTCTCTCTCCCCTCCCCAGTCTCTCTCTCTCTCCTCCCCAGTCTCTCTCTCTCCTCCCCAGTCTCTCTCTCTCCTCCCCAGTCCCTCTCTCCCCTCCCCAGTCTCTCTCTCTCCCCTCCCCAGTCTCTCTCTCCTCCCCAGTCTCTCTCTCTCTCTCCTCCCCAGTCTCTCTCTCTCTCCTCCCCAGTCTCTCTCTCTCTCCTCCCCAGTCTCTCTCTCTCTCCTCCCCCAGTCTCTCTCTCTCTCCTCCCCAGTCTCTCTCTCTCTCCTCCCCAGTCTCTCTCTCTCTCCTCCCCAGTTCTCTCTCTCTCTCCTCCCCAGTCTCTCTCTCTCTCCTCCCCAGTCTCTCTCTCTCTCCTCCCCAGTCTCTCTCTCTCTCCTCCCCAGTCTCTCTCTCTCTCCTCCCCAGTCTCTCTCTCTCTCCTCCCCAGTCTCTCTCTCTCCTCCCCAGTCTCTCTCTCTCCTCCCCAGTCTCTCTCTCTCCTCCCCAGTCTCTCTCTCTCCTCCCCAGTCTCTCTCTCTCACCTCCCCAGTCTCTCTCACCTCCCCAGTCCCTCTCTCTCCTCCCCAGTCTCTCTCTCTCCTCCCCAGTCTCTCTCTCTCCTCCCCCAGTCTCTCTCTCTCTCTCCTCCCCAGTCCCTCTCTCTCTCTCCTCCCCAGTCCCTCTCTCTCCTCCCCAGTCTCTCTCTCTCTCCTCCCCAGTCTCTCTCTCTCTCCTCCCCAGTCTCTCTCTCTCCTCCCCAGTCTCTCTCTCTCTCCTCCCCAGTCTCTCTCTCTCTCCTCCCCAGTCTCTCTCTCTCTCCTCCCCAGTCTCTCTCTCTCTCCTCCCCAGTCTCTCTCTCTCTCCTCCCCAGTCTCTCTCTCTCTCCTCCCCAGTCTCTCTCTCTCTCCTCCCCAGTCACTCTCTCTCTCCTCCCCAGTCTCTCTCTCTCTCTCCTCCCCAGTCTCTCTCTCTCTCCTCCCCAGTCACTCTCTCTCTCCTCCCCAGTCACTCTCTCTCCTCCCCAGTCTCTCTCTCCCTCCCCAGTCTCTCTCTCTCTCCTCCCCAGTTCTCTCTCTCTCCTCCCCAGTCTCTCTCTCTCCTCCCCAGTCCCTCTCTCCCCTCCCCCAGTCTCTCTCTCCTCCCCAGTCTCTCTCTCTCTCTCCTCCCCAGTCTCTCTCTCTCTCTCCTCCCCAGTCTCTCTCTCCTCCCCAGTCTCTCTCCCCTCCCCAGTCTCTCTCTCTCCTCCCCAGTCTCTCTCTCCTCCCCAGTCTCTCTCTCCTCTTTCCCAGTCTCTCTCTCTCTCCTCCCCAGTCTCTCTCTCTCTCCTCCCCAGTCTCTCTCTCTCTCCTCCCCAGTCTCTCTCTCTCTCCTCCCCAGTCTCTCTCTCTCTCCTCCCCAGTCTCTCTCTCTCTCCTCCCCAGTCTCTCTCTCTCTCCTCCCCAGTCCCTCTCTCTCTCCCCAGTCCCTCTCTCTCCTCCCCAGTCTCTCTCTCTCTCCTCCCCAGTCCCTCTCTCTCTCCTCCCCAGTCCCTCTCTCTCCTCCCCAGTCTCTCTCTCTCTCCTCCCCAGTCTCTCTCTCTCTCACCTCCCCAGTCTCTCTCTCTCTCCTCCCCAGTCCCTCTCTCTCCTCCCCAGTCTCTCTCTCTCCCTCCCCAGTCTCTCTCTCTCTCCTCCCCCAGTCTCTCTCTCTCACCTCCCCAGTCTCTGTCTCTCTCCTCCCCAGTCTCTCTCTCTCTCCTCCCCAGTCCCTCTCTCTCTCCTCCCCAGTCCCTCTCTCTCTCCTCCCCAGTCCCTCTCTCTCCTCCCCAGTCTCTCTCCCCTCCCCAGTCCCTCTCTCACCTCCCCAGTCTCTCTCTCCTCCCCAGTCTCTCTCTCTCCTCCCCAGTCTCTCTCTCTCCTCCCCAGTCTCTCTCTCCTCCCCAGTCTCTCTCTCCTCCCCAGTCTCTCTCTCCTCCCCAGTCTCTCTCTCTCCTCCCCAGTCTCTCTCTCTCCTCCCCAGTCCCCTCTCTCTCCTCCCCAGTCTCTCTCTCTCCTCCCCAGTCTCTCTCTCCTCCCCAGTCTCTCTCTCTCCTCCCCAGTCTCTCTCTCTCCTCCCCAGTCTCTCTCTCTCTCCTCCCCAGTCTCTCTCTCTCCTCCCCAGTCTCTCTCTCTCTCCTCCCCAGTCTCTCTCTCTCTCCTCCCCAGTCTCTCTCTCTCTCTCCTCCCCAGTCTCTCTCTCTCTCCTCCCCAGTCTCTCTCTCTCTCTCCTCCCCAGTCTCTCTCTCTCTCTCCTCCCCAGTCTCTCTCTCTCTCTCCTCCCCAGTCTCTCTCTCTCACCTCCCCAGTCCCTCTCTCTCTCTCCTCCCCAGTCCCTCTCTCTCTCCTCCCCAGTCTCTCTCTCTCTCCTCCCCAGTCTCTCTCTCTCCTCCCCAGTCTCTCTCTCTCTCCTCCCCAGTCTCTCTCTCTCCTCCCCAGTCTCTCTCTCTCACCTCCCCAGTCCCTCTCTCTCTCTCCTCCCCAGTCCCTCTCTCTCTCCTCCCCAGTCCCTCTCTCTCTCCTCCCCAGTCCCTCTCTCTCTCCTCCCCAGTCCCTCTCTCTCTCCTCCCCAGTCCCTCTCTCTCCTCCCCAGTCTCTCTCTCCTCCCCAGTCTCTCTCTCTCCTCCCCAGTCTCTCTCTTTCCTCCCCAGTCTCTCTCTCTCCTCCCCAGTCTCTCTCTCTCCTCCCCAGTCTCTCTCTCTCCTCCCCAGTCTCTCTCTCTCCTCCCCAGTCTCTCTCTCTCCTCCCCAGTCCCTCTCTCTCCTCCCCAGTCCCTCTCTCTCCTCCCCAGTCCCTCTCCCCATGTTTAAATTCCACCATATTACAGTCATGGTGTAGAACAATATACCTTTGTTCTACACAGTAAAGTCTGATAGGAATTATGATCAATGTAAACAGCAGTTGGCCCTACATGGCCCCAGAGTGTTTCCCTCAGACCAACTGAGAACTGCACCAAGAACCCTTCACCGCTCAGCCCATTGTTTAATAATACTGTTATATATATATATATATATATATATATATATATACACACACACACACAAACTTTAGTTTAGTTGGAGTACTTCTCTGGTTTAGTTGGAAAAACGTTACTTCTCTGGTTTAGTTGAAGTAGTTCTCTGTTCTCTCTCGAACTTGTCTATTGGAGAAAATATTTAGAACGTTCTCTTTGTTGAATACGATGATTAGGATGTGATTTCTATTGATTATTGAATCTCAAGCGTGTTATTCTTCGGTATAAACAGTCATCTGTAAGGCATGCCTCTGTGCCAGTGGACAGAGGGTGAAGCCAACAGCTGGTACGAGCCACACAATCTCAGAACCGCCACACACGGTCATCTTTCAGACACTAAAACAAAAAGGTCCAAAAAAAAAAAAAGACAGGAGCGCGCGAGAGGGAAGAGAGAGAAGGAAGATAGTAAAAGAGCACAACAAACCTAAAATAAACAAACGCTGGCAGGAACCAAACGAGGGAACGAGAGAGGGGAAGAAAGAGCGACCCTGAGGTTGAGGTCACACCTTTCAACACCTTTCCCTTTTTCTCCAGTTCCCCCTTCCCTTCCCTTCACTTTCACTCATCCGTCCCTCCCCCTCCTTCCTCCTCGACTCTCTTGCCCTTTTGAACTCCAGTGCAACCTCTCCACTTCTTCAACTCCAATATACACTCCTCTCTCTCTCCCCTCCTCCTTCCATCGCCCTCTCCTCTTGTAGTCTGCCTCCTGCACTCAGTCTCCCCTTGACAGCTCTCCCCCTCTCTACCCCTTCTCTCCTCACACTCTCTCCCTCTCTCTACCCCTTCTCTCCACACTCTCTCCCCCTCTCTACCCCTTCTCTCCTCACTCTCTCCCCCTCTCTACCCCTTCTCTCCTCACATTCTCTCCCTCTCTCTACCCCTTCTCTCCCTCTCTCTACCCCTTCTCTCCTCACTCTCTCTCTACCCCTTCTCTCCTCACACTCTCTCCCTCTCTCTACCCCTTCTCTCCTCACTCTCTCTCTACCCCTTCTCTCCTCACTCTCTCTCTACCCCTTCTCTCCTCACACTCTCTCCCCCTCTCTACCCCTTCTCTCCTCACACTCTCTCCCTCTCTCTACCCCTTCTCTCTCACTCTCTCTCTACCCCTTCTCTCCTCACTCTCTCTCTACCCCTTCTCTCCTCACTCTCTCCCCCTCTCTACCCCTTCTCTCCTCACTCTCTCCCCCTCTCTACCCCTTCTCTCCTCACACTCTCTCCCTCTCTCTACCCCTTCTCTCCTCACTCTCTCTCTACCCCTTCTCTCCTCACACTCTCTCCCCCTCTCTACCCCTTCTCTCCTCACACTCTCTCCCTCTCTCTACCCCTTCTCTCCTCACTCTCTCTCTACCCCTTCTCTCCTCACACTCTCTCCCTCTCTTTACCCCTTCTCTCCTCACACTCTCTCCCTTTCCCCGTCTTTTATTAAACCCACTCTTTCCCTGTCCCCTATTTATCTATCTAGCTATCAAACTTCCTCCATCAGTCAGCCATCCTTACAGCTGTTGCTAAACTCTCCCTCCTTTCAAAGTTTAAGGCCCCTCTCTCGTTTTCAACCTCACGCTTGCCCACACTTTAATCCTTCTGCTCTCGCGCTTTCTCCCGCTCTGCCCTTGTCCTAACCCCTCTCTCGCACTCTCCTTTCTCTCTGCTCCCCGTTTCCCCGGTCTGTCTACAAATGGCTCAACTTTCCTTTCACCCTTGCCATAACCCCTCCCTCTCCCTCCCTCTCCCTCCCTCCCTCTCACTCCCTCTCCCTCACTCCCTCCCTCTCTCTCCCTCTCTCCCCCTCTCCCTCCCTCTCTCCCCCTCTCCCTCCCTCCCTCTGTCTGTCCCTCTCCCTCCGTCCCTCTCCCTCCCTCTGTCTGTCCCTCTCCCTCCGTCCCTTGCCCTCCTTCCTCCCAAAGTTCATGCCCTTCCGTTCCCTCGATGATTCTGTCCCCAGAGCTCTCCTGACCCTGACAACACACACAGATACACACACACAGATACAAACACAGCGTCCAAACAGACACACCTTCCCAGACAACATGCCTCCTCCCCTCTGACCGCCCTGTCCCGGTCACAATCCTTCCACATACACACACAACCCAGACCCTGCTAGTGGCCCAGCCATCACCCCGTATGTTACAAACACATCTCCCTGAGGCCCAGTTGGAGCGAAGCCAAACTGGAGCCGGCGGTCTTATCTTACAAAAAGGCGTTGTCGTGCCCTCTCCACGACTGTCTTGGTGTGTTTGGACCATGATAAGTTTGTTGGTGATGTGGACACCAAGGAACTTGAAACTCTCGACCCGCTCCACTACAGCCCCTGTCGATGTGAACGGAGGCGTGTTCGGCCCTCCTTTTCCTGTAGTCCACGATCAGCTCCTTTGTCTTGATCACGGTTCAGACCAGATCAACTAAACACTACCGGCCCGGTGGGTCAGACAGGAAGCCCTTCTACAACTGGTGTTGTAAACTACAGTTGCTCCTTTAATCTGAAGTTTATACACACACACACACACACCGAGACATGCACACACAAGCACACTGTAAAGGCCTGAGTTATCAAACAGCACCCCCCTTAGGCTGTAACAAGTATAGCAGGCATCAACCAAATCCCTATGCTGCCACTAATGGTGTTGTGTTACTGGCTGGGCCAATTCTGTGGAGGGGGTGGGGTTACCAAGGGGAACGGTGATTTAAACTACTAAGGCGTCAATTCATTCGGTTAAATTTGGGGAAACATGCAGAAAATCGCTGTGGAGATAATATGAATATTTAAAATCCCTGTGGAGATAATATGAATATTTAAAATCCCTGTGGAGATAATATGAATATTTAAAATCCCTGTAGAGATAATATGAATATTTAAAATCCCTGTGGAGATAATATGAATATTTAAAATCAAATAAAAAAGATGAAAATGACAACATGGTTCATCAGATCTAAACTATATGCAATATAGATCAACTATATGTAATATAGATATAAACTATATGTAATATATATATACACATATACATATATACATATACATATTACCTGGTTAAATAAAGGTGAAATAAAATAAAAAATAAAAAAAACATATATATACAGTGGGGGAAAAAAGTATTTAGTCAGCCACCAATTGTGCAAGTTCTCCCACTTAAAAAGATGAGAGAGGCCTGTAATTTTCATCATAGGTACACGTCAACTATGACAGACAAATTGAGAATTTTTTTTCCAGAAAATCACATTGTAGGATTTTTTATGAATTTATTTGCGAATTATGGTGGAAAATAAGTATTTGGTCACCTACAAACAAACAAGATTTCTGGCTCTCACAGACCTGTAACTTCTTCTTTAAGAGGCTCCTCTGTCCTCCACTCGTTACCTGTATTAATGGCACCTGTTTGAACTTACCTGTATAAAAGACACCTGTCCACAACCTCAAACAGTCACACTCCAAACTCCACTATGGCCAAGACCAAAGAGCTGTCAAAGGACACCAGAAACAAAATTGTAGACCTGCACCAGGCTGGGAAGACTGAATCTGCAATAGGTAAGCAGCTTGGTTTGAAGAAATCAACTGTGGGAGCAATTATTAGGAAATGGAAGACATACAAGACCACTGATAATCTCCCTCGATCTGGGGCTCCACGCAAGATCTCACCCCGTGGGGTCAAAATGATCACAAGAACGGTGAGCAAAAATCCCAGAACCACACGGGGGGACCTAGTGAATGACCTGCAGAGAGCTGGGACCAAAGTAACAAAGCCTACCATCAGTAACACACTACGCCGCCAGGGACTCAAATCCTGCAGTGCCAGACGTGTCCCCCTGCTTAAGCCAGTACATGTCCAGGCCCGTCTGAAGTTTGCTAGAGTGCATTTGGATGATCCAGAAGAGGATTGGGAGAATGTCAGATGAAACCAAAATATAACTTTTTGGTAAAAACTCAACTCGTCGTGTTTGGAGGACAAAGAATGCTGAGTTGCATCCAAAGAACACCATACCTACTGTGAAGCATGGGGGTGGAAACATCATGCTTTGGGGCTGTTTTTCTGCAAAGGGACCAGGACGACTGATCCGTGTAAAGGAAAGAATGAATGGGGCCATGTATCGTGAGATTTTGAGTGAAAACCTCCTTCCATCAACAAGGGCATTGAAGATGAAACATGGCTGGGTCTTTCAGCATGACAATGATCCCAAACACACCGCCCGGGCAACGAAGGAGTGGCTTCGTAAGAAGCATTTCAAGGTCCTGGAGTGGCCTAGCCAGTCTCCAGATCTCAACCCCATAGAACATTTTGGAGGGAGTTGAAAGTCCGTGTTGCCCAGCGACAGCCCCAAAACATCACTGCTCTAGAGGAGATCTGCATGGAGGAATGGGCCAAAATACCAGCAACAGTGTGTGAAAACCTTGTGAAGACTTACAGAAAACGTTTGACCTGTGTCATTGCCAACAAAGGGTATATAACAAAGTATTGAGAAACTTTTGTTATTGACCAAATACTTATTTTCCACCATAATTTACAAATAAATTCATTAAAAATCCTACAATGTGATTTTCAGGATTTTTTTTTCTCATTTTGTCTGTCATAGTTGACGTGTACCTATGATGAAAATTACAGGCCTCTCTCATCTTTTTAAGTGGGAGAACTTACACAATTGGTGGCTGACTAAATACTTTTTCCCCCACTGTATATATATATACTAATGGAGAAAAGAGATGAAGGGAGGAGATGACAGGAGGAAAAGAGTCACAGGGGGATTCTCATTTGGTGAAAAGACCGTCCTCTCCTCTCTCCTCCATGACCCGGAAAGACAGTCCTCTCCTCTCTCCTCCATGACCCGGAAAGACAGTCCTCTCCTCTCTCCTCCATGACCCGGAAAGACAGTCCTCTCCTCTCTCCTCCATGACCCGGAAAGACAGTCCTCTCCTCTCTCCTCCATGACCCGGAAAGACCGTCCTCTCCTCTCTCCTCCATGACCCGGAAAGACAGTCCTCTCCTCTCTCCTCCATGACCCGGAAAGACAGTCCTCTCCTCTCTCCTCCATGACCCGGAAAGACCGTCCTCTCCTCTCTCCTCCATGACCCGGAAAGACAGTCCTCTCCTCTCTCCTCCATGACCCGGAAAGACAGTCCTCTCCTCTCTCCTCCATGACCCGGAAAGACCGTCCTCTCCTCTCTCCTCCATGACCCGGAAAGACCGTCCTCTCCTCTCTCCTCCATGACCCGGAAAGACAGTCCTCTCCTCTCTCCTCCATGACCCGGAAAGACAGTCCTCTCCTCTCTCCTCCATGACCCGGAAAGACAGTCCTCTCCTCTCTCCTCCATGACCCGGAAAGACAGTCCTCTCCTCTCTCCTCCATGACCCGGAAAGACCGTCCTCTCCTCTCTCCTCCATGACCCGGAAAGACCGTCCTCTCCTCTCTCCTCCATGACCCGGAAAGACCGTCCTCTCCTCTCTCCTCCATGACCCGGAAAGACAGTCCTCTCCTCTCTCCTCCATGACCCGGAAAGACCGTCCTCTCCTCTCTCCTCCATGACCCGGAAAGACAGTCCTCTCCTCTCTCCTCCATGACCCGGAAAGCGATAAGTGGTCAAGTGGTTGAAGGCGAACGGAAGAGTGTCCTCCTCTCTTCAACAGCCACATCTGGTTGAGGATAGTCATGTGTATCCTACCTAAGTGCCACACCCCCTTTGAATCAGCTGTTGTTTTGTCAGAGGACAAAAGCATGCAAACATTTAAAAACAATATGCTAATGATGCCTTTATCTATATAAAATGGCTATATTTCTTTTGACAACATATTTAGCGATTCCTCCTCTAAACGTCATGTGCCTGATGCCGCGCGATTGGAAAAGGAGAGTCAATTCTTACAAGCGCATTTGTTTTCCATATTCCCTCTCCTCCTCTCCTCGATTACCTTTGACCTTTTTCAAAAGGAGGTGAGGAGAGGATGGAGGAGTTAGCAAAACCAATTGAGAACCTCCCAAAGTAAAAGGAGGAGAGGACAGGAGAAAGAGGAGGGGGATGGGTCGTCCACAAACTCACCAGAACGGTGTAGATGTGGAGGCATCGGTACACTGGAGAAAAGTCTACCAGCCCCTGGGCCCCTGGTACCTGAGAGAGACAGAAACACAGACAGAGACGCCATTATCTTTTGGTCTTCCAGTTCACACAACAACAAATGTCTCTACCTTCATCCCTCCATTTCATCCCCCTTCGTTGACACATTCAGCGGCAAGGTGAAAAGTGCACTATATAGGTAATAGTGATAATACAGTAATTATCCAGTAATTATCCAGTAATTATCCAGTAATTATCCAGTAATTATCCAGTAATTATCCAGTAATTATCCAGTAATTATCCAGTAATTATCCAGTAATTATACAGTAATAATACAGTAATTATCCAGTAATTATCCAGTAATAATACAGTAATAATACAGTAATAATATTT
This sequence comes from Coregonus clupeaformis, assembly GCF_020615455.1. Taxonomy (NCBI): domain Eukaryota; kingdom Metazoa; phylum Chordata; class Actinopteri; order Salmoniformes; family Salmonidae; genus Coregonus; species Coregonus clupeaformis. Next base: position 10,192,282 of record NC_059199.1, read on the forward strand.
GTGACGCAGAACATGGAGCGTTTTAGAGCCAAGAACATAAGAATTTCAGAAACGATGTTTGCATGGAGAGATAGAGGGAGGGATAGAGGGAGGGATAGAGGGAGAGATAGAGGGAGGGATGGAGGGAGGGATAGAGGGAGAGATAGAGGGAGGGATGGAGGGAGGGATGGAGGGAGAGATAGAGGGAGGGATGGAGGGAGGGATGGAGGGAGAGATAGAGGGAGGGATGGAGGGAGGGATGGAGGGAGGGATGGAGGGAGGGATGGATAGAGGGAGGGATAGAGGGATAGAGGGAGGGATGGAGGGAGAGATGGATGGAGGGATAGAGGGATAGATAGAGGGATGAGGGAGAGATAGAGGGAGGGATGGAGGGAGAGATAGAGGGAGAGATAGAGGGAGGGATGGAGGGAGGGATAGAGGGAGAGATAGAGGGAGGGATGGATGGAGGGAGGGATGGAGGGAGGGATGGAGGGAGAGATGGAGGGAGGGATGGAGGGAGAGATAGAGGGAGGGAGGGATAGAGGGAGGGATGGATAGAGGGAGGGATAGAGGAATAGAGGGAGGGATAGAGGGAGGGATGGATAGAGGGAGGGATAGAGGGATAGAGGGAGGGATGGAGGGAGAGATGGATGGAGGGATAGAGGGATAGATAGAGGGATGAGGGAGAGATAGAGGGAGGGATGGAGGGAGAGATAGAGGGAGAGATAGAGGGAGGGATGGAGGGAGGGATAGAGGGAGAGATAGAGGGAGGGATGGAGGGAGGGATGGAGGGAGGGATGGAGGGAGGGATGGAGGGAGGGATAGAGGGAGGGAGGGATAGAGGGAGGGATAGAGGAATAGAGGGAGGGATGGAGGGAGAGATGGATGGAGGGATAGAGGGATAGAGGGGGGGATGGAGGGAGAGATGGAGGGAGGGATAGAGGGAGGGATGGAGGGAGGGATGGAGGGATAGAGGGAGGGATAGAGGGAGGGATAGAGGGAGGGATGGAGGGAGGGATGGAGGGAGGGAGAGGGAGGGATAGAGGGAGGGATAGAGGGAGGGATAGAGGGAGAGATAGAGGGAGGGATTGATGTAGGGAATGAGAAATGGGGTTGGAACGAGGAATGAGACAGAGAGACTTGGGTCTGAACACAGGACCGGAGGGACGGAGGAAGGGAACGTGCCATAAGACTCCTGAACAGCTAATCATGGCTACCCGGACTATTTGCACCCCCACCCCATCTTTTTACGCTGCTGCTACTCTGTTAATTATCTCTGCATAGTCACTTTAACTCTACCCACATGTACATATTAGCTCAACTACCTCAACTAGCCGGTGCCCCCGCACATTGACTCTGCACCGGTACCCCCCTGTATATATAGCCTCCCTACCGTTATTGTATTTTACTTCTGCTCTTTTTTTCCTCAACACTTTTTTGTTGTCATTTTATTTTACTTTTTTATTAAAAAATAAATGCACTGTTGGTTAAGGGCTGTAAGTAAGCATTTCACAGTAAGGTGTACACCTGTTGTATTCTGCGCATGTGACAAATACAATTTGATTTGATTTGCTAGAGAAAGATATGAAAGGAATGAGAGACAGGGTTGGAGAGAGGGATAGAGGGAGGGATAGAGGGAGAGATAGAGGGAGGGATAGAGGGAGGGATGGAGGGAGGGATAGAGGGAGGGATAGAGGGAGGGATGGAGGAGGGATGGAGGGAGGGATGGAGGGAGGGATGGAGGGAGGGATGGAGGGAGGGATGGAGGGGGATGGAGGGAGGGATGGAGGGAGGGATGCAGACAAGGGGTGGAGGGAGAGATAGAGGAGGGATGGAGGGAGGGATGGAGGGAGGGTTGGAGGGAGGGAGGGAGGGAGGGATGGAGGGAGGGATAGAGGGAGAGATAGAGGGAGGGATAGAGGAAGGGATAGAGGGAGGGATGGAGGGAGGGATGGAGGGAGAGATGGAGGGAGAGATGGAGGGAGGGATGGAGGGAGGGATGGAGGGAGGGATGGAGGGAGGGATGGAGGAGGGATGCAGACAGAGAGGGGTGGAGGGAGAGATAGAGGGAGGGATGGAGGGAGGGAGGGATGGAGGGAGGGATGGAGGGGGGGATGGAGGGGGATGGAGGGGGGATGGAGGGAGGGATGGAGGGAGAGATAGAGGGAGGGATGGAGGGAGGGAGGGGGGGATGGAGGGAGGGATGAAGGGAGGGATGGAGGGAGGGATGGAGGGAGGGAGGGGTGGAGGGAGAGATAGAGGGAGGGATAGAGGGAGGGATAGAGGGAGAGAGAGAGGGAGGGATGGAGGGAGGGATGGATGGAGGGAGGGAGAGATAGAGGGATAGAGGGAGAGATAGAGGGAGGGATGAGGAGGGATGGAGGGAGGGATGGAGGGAGGGATAGAGGGAGGGTTGGAGAGAGGGATAGAGGAGGGAGGGGATGGAGGGAGGGATGGAGGGAGGGATGGAGGGAGAGATAGAGGGAGGGATAGAGGGAGGGATGGAGGGAGAGATAGAGGGAGGGATGGAGGGGAGGGAGGGAGGGATGGAGGGAGGGATGGAGGGAGGGATGGAGGGAGGGATGGAGGGAGGGGTGGAGGGAGGGGTGGAGGGAGAGATAGAGGGAGGGATAGAGGGAGGGATAGAGGGAGGGATAGAGGGAGGGATAGAGGGAGGGATGGAGGGATGGAGGGAGGGATGGAGGGAGGGATGGAGGGAGGGATGAAGGGAGGGATGGAGGGAGGGGTGGAGGGAGAGATGGAGAGAGGGATGGAAAGAGGGATGGAGGGAGGGATGGAGAGAGGGATGGAGGGAGGGATGGAGGGAGGGATGAAGACAGAGAGGGGTGGAAGGAGGAATGGAGGGAGGGATGGAGGGAGGGATGGAGGGAGGGAGGGAGGGATGAAGACAGAGAGGGGTGCAGACAGAGAGGGGTGGAAGGAAAGGAGACTTGGATCTGAACACAGTAAGGACAGGGTAGGTAGTAAAGGAAACACACAGTAGCAGGAAGTCAATACAACTCGACCGCTTGACCATTTGACCCTCTCCAAAAAGGGTAGAGGGGTTGGCAGGGTCATGTTTTTGAGACCTGATGTTCTGACCAATCACACAAACAACATCCTGTCCCCATCTCTGTGGAATAGTGTTCCTCAGCTGTTAAACGCGGAAGGTGGAAGACAATGCAAGGCTTTCATGTACTGAGCTGGGAACAACACCAGCCTAGAACAGCACTGCCCTGGGACAGGAGGGGAAACTCACGCACAATACGAAAACAAACCCAGTGGAATGTTCTTTAGTTTGGAGTCATAACAACCCCAGGGTCAGGGGTCAGGGGTCAGTCATGGCTAGAGCAGAGGTAGGGGAGGGGAGTAGAAGAAATAATGCCTGGCATCCCATTCCAGCCTTACCCCTTGACCAAACCCAAACCCTCACCCTGACATCCCATTCCAGCCTTACCCCTTGACCAAACCCTCACCCTCTTCCCTGGCATCCCATTCCAGCCTTACCCCTTGACCAAACCCTCACCCTATTCCCTGGCATCCCATTCCAGCCTTACCCCTTGACCAAACCCTCACCCTCTTCCCTGGCATCCCATTCCAGCCTTACCCCTTGACCAAACCCTCACCCTCTTCCCTGACATCCCATTCCAGCCTTACCCCTTGACCAAACCCAAACCCTCACCCTGGCATCCCATTCCAGCCTTACCCCTTGACCAAACCCTCACCCTCTTCCCTGGCATCCCATTCCAGCCTTACCCCTTGACCAAACCCTCACCCTCTTCCCTGGCATCCCATTCCAGCCTTACCCCCTTGACCAAACCCTCACCCTCTTCCCTGGCATCCCATTCCAGCCTTACCCCTTGACCAAACCCTCACCCTCTTCCCTGGCATCCCATTCCAGCCTTACCCCTTGACCAAACCCTCACCCTCTTCCCTGGCATCCCATTCCAGCCTTACCCCTTGACCAAACCCTCACCCTCTTCCCTGGCATCCCATTCCAGCCTTACCCCTTGACCAAACCCTCACCCTCTTCCCTGGCATCCCATTCCAGCCTTACCCCTTGACCAAACCCTCACCCTCTTCCCTGGCATCCCATTCCAGCCTTACCCCTTGACCAAACCCTCACCCTCTTCCCTGGCATCCCATTCCAGCCTTACCCCTTGACCAAACCCTCACCCTCTTCCCTGGCATCCCATTCCAGCCTTACCCCTTGACCAAACCCTCACCCTGACCCTGGCATCCCATTCCAGCCTTACCCCTTGACCAAACCCTCACCCTGTCCCTGGCATCCCATTCCAGCCTTACCCCTTGACCAAACCCTCACCCTGTCCCTGGCATCCCATTCCAGCCTTACCCCTTGACCAAACCCTCACCCTGACATCCCATTCCAGCCTTACCCCTTGACCAAACCCTCACCCTGGCATCCCATTCCAGCCTTACCCCTTGACCAAACCCTCACCCTGGCATCCCATTCCAGCCTTACCCCTTGACCAAACCCTCACCCTGTCCCTGGCATCCCATTCCAGCCTTACCCCTTGACCAAACCCTCACCCTGACATCCCATTCCAGCCTTACCCCTTGACCAAACCCTCACCCTGACATCCCATTCCAGCCTTACCCCTTGACCAAACCCTCACCCTGTCCCTGGCATCCCATTCCAGCCTTACCCCTTGACCAAACCCTCACCCCTGTCCCTGGCATCCCATTCCAGCCTTACCCCTTGACCAAACCCTCACCCTGACATCCCATTCCAGCCTTACCCCTTGACCAAACCCTCACCCTGGCATCCCATTCCAGCCTTACCCCTTGACCAAACCCTCACCCTGGCATCCCATTCCAGCCTTACCCCTTGACCAAACCCTCACCCTGTCCCTGGCATCCCATTCCAGCCTTACCCCTTGACCAAACCCTCACCCTGACATCCCATTCCAGCCTTACCCCTTGACCAAACCCTCACCCTGGCATCCCATTCCAGCCTTACCCCTTGACCAAACCCTCACCCTGACATCCCATTCCAGCCTTACCCCTTGACCAAACCCTCACCCTGTCCCTGGCATCCCATTCCAGCCTTACCCCTTGACCAAACCCTCACCCTGACATCCCATTCCAGCCTTACCCCTTGACCAAACCCTCACTCTGTCCCTGGCATCCCATTCCAGCCTTACCCCTTGACCAAACCCTCACCCTGACATCCCATTCCAGCCTTACCCCTTGACCAAACCCTCACCCTGTCCCTGGCATCCCATTCCAGCCTTACCCCTTGACCAAACCCTCACCCTGACATCCCATTCCAGCCTTACCCCTTGACCAAACCCTCACCCTGACATCCCATTCCAGCCTTACCCCTTGACCAAACCCAAACCCTGACATCCCATTCCAGCCTTACCCCTTGACCAAACCCTCACCCTGACATCCCATTCCAGCCTTACCCCTTGACCAAACCCTCACCCTGACATCCCATTCCAGCCTTACCCCTTGACCAAACCCAAACCCTCACCCTGACATCCCATTCCAGCCTTACCCCTTGACCAAACCCTCACCCTGACATCCCATTCCAGCCTTACCCCTTGACCAAACCCTCACCCTGACATCCCATTCCAGCCTTACCCCTTGACCAAACCCTCACCCTCACCCTGGCATCCCATTCCAGCCTTACCCCTTGACCAAACCCTCACCCTCACCCTGGCATCCCATTCCAGCCTTACCCCTTGACCAAACCCTCACCCTGACATCCCATTCCAGCCTTACCCCTTGACCAAACCCTCACCCTGGCATCCCATTCCAGCCTTACCCCTTGACCAAACCCTCACCCCTGACATCCCATTCCAGCCTTACCCCTTGACCAAACCCTCACCCTGACATCCCATTCCAGCCTTACCCCTTGACCAAACCCTCACCCTGGCATCCCATTCCAGCCTTACCCCTTGACCAAACCCTCACCCTGACATCCCATTCCAGCCTTACCCCTTGACCAAACCCTCACCCCTGACATCCCATTCCAGCCTTACCCCTTGACCAAACCCTCACCCTGACATCCCATTCCAGCCTTACCCCTTGACCAAACCCTCACCCTGGCATCCCATTCCAGCCTTACCGCTTGACCAAACCCTCACCCTGACATCCCATTCCAGCCTTACCGCTTGACCAAACCCTCACCCTGACATCCCATTCCAGCCTTACCCCTTGACCAAACCCTCACCCTGACATCCCATTCCAGCCTTACCCCTTGACCAAACCCTCACCCTGGCATCCCATTCCAGCCTTACCCCTTGACCAAACCCTCACCCTGACATCCCATTCCAGCCTTACCCCTTGACCAAACCCTCACCCTGGCATCCCATTCCAGCCTTACCGCTTGACCAAACCCTCACCCTGACATCCCATTCCAGCCTTACCCCTTGACCAAACCCTCACCCTGACATCCCATTCCAGCCTTACCCCTTGACCAAACCCTCACCCTGGCATCCCATTCCAGCCTTACCGCTTGACCAAACCCTCACCCTGACATCCCATTCCAGCCTTACCCCTTGACCAAACCCTCACCCTGACATCCCATTCCAGCCTTACCGCTTGACCAAACCCTCACCCTGACATCCCATTCCAGCCTTACCGCTTGACCAAACCCTCACCCTGACATCCCATTCCAGCCTTACCGCTTGACCAAACCCTCACCCTGACATCCCATTCCAGCCTTACCGCTTGACCAAACCCTCACCCTGACATCCCATTCCAGCCTTACCCCTTGACCAAACCCTCACCCCTGACATCCCATTCCAGCCTTACCCCCTTGACCAAACCCTCACCCTGTCCCTGGCATCCCATTCCAGCCTTACCCCTTGACCAAACCCTCACCCTGACATCCCATTCCAGCCTTACCCCTTGACCAAACCCTCACCCCTGACATCCCATTCCAGCCTTACCCCTTGACCAAACCCTCACCCTGACATCCCATTCCAGCCTTACCCCTTGACCAAACCCTCACCCTGACATCCCATTCCAGCCTTACCCCTTGACCAAACCCTCACCCTGACATCCCATTCCAGCCTTACCCCTTGACCAAACCCTCACCCTGACATCCCATTCCAGCCTTACCGCTTGACCAAACCCTCACACTGTCCCTGGCATCCCATTCCAGCCTTACCCCTTGACCAAACCCTCACCCTGACATCCCATTCCAGCCTTACCGCTTGACCAAACCCTCACACTGTCCCTGGCATCCCATTCCAGCCTTACCCCTTGACCAAACCCTCACCCTGTCCCTGGCATCCCATTCCAGCCTTACCCCTTGACCAAACCCTTGACCTGCCAGCAGCCTGGCATAGGAAAGAGGGAGGAGAGGAGGGGCTGAGTTCACCAACAGTAGCTTAGAAAGAATGGGAGGAAGGAGGGAGGGAGGGAAAGGTTGTAAGATTGGCAGCAGTTAACAGGAGAATGCCCTCTGTCTCAGCTCTGGCACAGGAAAGAGGGAGGAGAGGAGGGGAGGTGAGGGTTCTCAAGGGGGTAAGAGAATGGGAGGGAGGGAGGGAGGGAATGGTTGTAAGATTGGCAGCAGTTAACAGGAGAATGCCCTCTGTCTCAGGAGGAGAGGAGAGGAGAGAGGAGAGAGGAGGGGAGGGTTCTCAAGGGGGTAAGAGAATGGGAGGGAGGGAGGGAGGGAGGGACAATGTTGGGATCACCAAGTACACACACACACACACACACACACACACACACACACAACAAACCCCCCCACCAAAGGTACCTCATCTTCATCCTCCTCCCCGTCTACATCCAGTACTGCAGAGTCTTGTTTAGTCATTGGGCCGCTGCCCTGTCCGTCAACATCAGTCCCCGCCCCTAGTCCCGCCTCCTTCCTCAGCCGTCGACCAACCGCAGCTCTCTGTTGGAGTGACACGGTGCTGTCCAACGAGCGCTGGACCTGGGCCTGGTATATACACACAGTTAGTTATACACACACACAGTTAGAGTTACACAAACACAGGACAATCTTCTAGAGAGAAAACCGGTGTCAGATTGCATTCCCCATCATTCTCTTTCTATTCCTCCTCAAAACAAAGCACCAATACTCCATCCATCCGCCTTCTATCCACCTCCACTCTTTCACAGCAATCACTGCTGTTCCCATCAAACTTCAAATCTACTCTGTGTCAATGCGGACGCCAGTAAGACTGGCTGTCGCCATTGGCGTTGGCTTATGGGGATCCTAGTATATCAAATTAAACCCCCCCAAGGTTTAGCTGATCCTTAGAGCAGTAGCGGAGATTGACAGAGAGAATGGAGAAGGTAGAGATTGACAGAGAGAATGGAGAAGGTAGAGATTGACAGAGAGAATGGAGAAGGTAGAGATTGACAGAGAGAATGGAGAAGGTAGAGATTGACAGAGAGAATGGGGTGGAAAAATGTACGCTGAAAAGACGAAGAATACACTCTTTTCTTTTTAAAGAAGCTCCTATGGCATAACCTATGTCATAGACTACGTCAAAGGCTTTGGTCGACGTTCGCTAATTAAGTAACTTCAGTTGAGTGTGTGTGTGCTGTCAACAAGGGAATTCCCATGGGTAAGAGGGGGACTCCGAAATGTACTCTCCTCTACCTCTTCCCCCCCTCCTCTCCCTCCATCCCTCCATCCCTCGCTCTCATCACTCGCACGCAAACAAGTAATTATGCCCTGTCAAGTGGTTAAAGTGGTAGGACCCTTTGTTTGGTTCCTCTTTGTTCCTCTAGTGGGACCGAGTTTAGCGTTGCACTGCAACCTAACCTCAAGTGTGCGGATGTGCGTCAGAGAATGCTCAGAATGTTCCACAACCGCCGGCTGCCAGTCAAACAGCCGACCACTAACCCTTTTGTGGTCGGCTACTTAACTGACAAACAAAGTAACAAATTGTGGAGCATCTGATGCCACTAAATATGATGGAGAACAGAGAACTAGAGTCCCCTAGCTGGTTACTGATGCCACTAAATATGATGTTGGAGAACAGAGAACTAGAGTCCCCTAGCTGGTTACTGATGCCACTAAATATGATGTTGGAGAACAGAGAACTAGAGTCCCCTAGCTGGTTACTGATGCCACTAAATATGATGTTGGAGAACAGAGAACTAGAGTCCCCTAGCTGGTTACTGATGCCACTAAATATGATGTTGGAGAACAGAGAACTAGAGTCCCCTAGCTGGTTACTGATGCCACTAAATATGATGTTGGAGAACAGAGAACTAGAGTCCCCTAGCTGGTTACTGATGCCACTAAATATGATGTTGGAGAACAGAGAACTAGAGTCCCCTAGCTGGTTACTGATGCCACTAAATATGATGTTGGAGAACAGAGAACTAGAGTCCCCTAGCTGGTTACTGATGCCACTAAATATGATGGAGAACAGAGAACTAGAGTCCCCTAGCTGGTTACTGATGACACTAAATATGATGGAGAACAGAGAACTAGAGTCCCCTAGCTGGTTACTGATGACACTAAATATGATGTTGGAGAACAGAGAACTAGAGTCCCCTAGCTGGTTACTGATGCCACTAAATATGATGTTGGAGAACAGAGAACTAGAGTCCCCTAGCTGGTTACTGATGCCACTAAATATGATGGAGAACAGAGAACTAGAGTCCCCTAGCTGGTTACTGATGCCACTAAATATGATGTTGGAGAACAGAGAACTAGAGTCCCCTAGCTGGTTACTGATGCCACTAAATATGATGGAGAACAGAGAACTAGAGTCCCCTAGCTGGTTACTGATGCCACTAAATATGATGTTGGAGAGCAGAGAACTAGAGTCCCCTAGCTGGTTACTGATGCCACTAAATATGATGTTGGAGAGCAGAGAACTAGAGTCCCCTAGCTGGTTACTGATGACACTAAATATGATGTTGGAGAACAGAGAACTAGAGTCCCCTAGCTGGTTACTGATGCCACTAAATATGATGTTGGAGAACAGAGAACTAGAGTCCCCTAGCTGGTTACTGATGCCACTAAATATGATGTTGGAGAACAGAGAACTAGAGTCCCCTAGCTGGTTACTGATGACACTAAATATGATGTTGGAGAACAGAGAACTAGAGTCCCCTAGCTGGTTACTGATGCCACTAAATATGATGTTGGAGAACAGAGAACTAGAGTCCCCTAGCTGGTTACTGATGCCACTAAATATGATGTTGGAGAACAGAGAACTAGAGTCCCCTAGCTGGTTACTGATGACACTAAATATGATGTTGGAGAACAGAGAACTAGAGTCCCCTAGCTGGTTACTGATGACACTAAATATGATGTTGGAGAACAGAGAACTAGAGTCCCCTAGCTGGTTACTGATGCCACTAAATATGATGTTGGAGAACAGAGAACTAGAGTCCCCTAGCTGGTTACTGATGACACTAAATATGATGGAGAACAGAGAACTAGAGTCCCCTAGCTGGTTACTGATGACACTAAATATGATGGAGAACAGAGAACTAGAGTCCCCTAGCTGGTTACTGATGCCACTAAATATGATGGAGAACAGAGAACTAGAGTCCCCTAGCTGGTTACTGATGCCACTAAATATGATGTTGGAGAACAGAGAACTAGAGTCCCCTAGCTGGTTACTGATGCCACTAAATATGATGGAGAACAGAGAACTAGAGTCCCCTAGCTGGTTACTGATGCCACTAAATATGATGGAGAACAGAGAACTAGAGTCCCCTAGCTGGTTACTGATGACACTAAATATGATGTTGGAGAACAGAGAACTAGAGTCCCCTAGCTGGTTACTGATGCCACTAAATATGATGGAGAACAGAGAACTAGAGTCCCCTAGCTGGTTACTGATGCCACTAAATATGATGTTGGAGAACAGAGTACTAGAGTCCCCTAGCTGGTTACTGATGACACTAAATATGATGTTGGAGAACAGAGAACTAGAGTCCCCTAGCTGGTTACTGATGCCACTAAATATGATGGAGAACAGAGAACTAGAGTCCCTGATGACACTAAATATGATGTTGGAGAACAGAGAACTAGAGTCCCCTAGCTGGTTACTGATGCCACTAAATATGATGGAGAACAGAGAACTAGAGTCCCCTAGCTGGTTACTGATGCCACTAAATATGATGTTGGAGAACAGAGTACTAGAGTCCCCTAGCTGGTTACTGATGACACTAAATATGATGTTGGAGAACAGAGAACTAGAGTCCCCTAGCTGGTTACTGATGCCACTAAATATGATGTTGGAGAACAGAGAACTAGAGTCCCCTAGCTGGTTACCGATGCCACTAAATATGATGTTGGAGAACAGAGAACTAGAGTCCCTTAGCTGGTTACTGATGCCACTAAATATGATGGAGAACAGAGAACTAGAGTCCCCTAGCTGGTTACTGATGACACTAAATATGATGGAGAACAGAGAACTAGAGTCCCCTAGCTGGTTACTGATGCCACTAAATATGATGTTGGAGAACAGAGAACTAGAGTCCCCTAGCTGGTTACTGATGACACTAAATATGATGTTGGAGAACAGAGAACTAGAGTCCCCTAGCTGGTTACTGATGACACTAAATATGATGTTGGAGAACAGAGAACTAGAGTCCCCTAGCTGGTTACTGATGCCACTAAATATGATGTTGGAGAACAGAGAACTAGAGTCCCCTAGCTGGTTACTGATGCCACTAAATATGATGTTGGAGAACAGAGAACTAGAGTCCCCTAGCTGGTTACTGATGCCACTAAATATGATGTTGGAGAACAGAGAACTAGAGTCCCCTAGCTGGTTACTGATGACACTAAATATGATGGAGAACAGAGTACTAGAGTCCCCTAGCTGGTTACTGATGACACTAAATATGATGTTGGAGAACAGAGAACTAGAGTCCCTAGCTGGTTACTGATGACACTAAATATGATGTTGGAGAACAGAGAACTAGAGTCCCCTAGCTGGTTACTGATGCCACTAAATATGATGTTGGAGAACAGAGAACTAGAGTCCCCTAGCTGGTTACTGATGCCACTAAATATGATGATGGAGAACAGAGTACTAGAGTCCCCTAGCTGGTTACTGATGACACTAAATATGATGTTGGAGAGCAGAGAACTAGAGTCCCCTAGCTGGTTACTGATGCCACTAAATATGATGTTGGAGAACAGAGTACTAGAGTCCCCTAGCTGGTTACTGATGACACTAAATATGATGTTGGAGAGCAGAGAACTAGAGTCCCCCTAGCTGGTTACTGATGCCACTAAATATTATGTTGGAGAACAGAGAACTAGAGTCCCCTAGCTGGTTACTGATGACACTAAATATGATGTTGGAGAACAGAGAACTAGAGTCCCCTAGCTGGTTACTGATGACACTAAATATGATGTTGGAGAACAGAGAACTAGAGTCCCCTAGCTGGTTACTGATGCCACTAAATAGGATGGAGAACAGAGAACTAGAGTCCCCTAGCTGGTTACTGATGCCACTAAATATGATGGAGAACAGAGAACTAGAGTCCCCTAGCTGGTTACTGATGCCACTAAATATGATGGAGAACAGAGAACTAGAGTCCCCTAGCTGGTTACTGATGCCACTAAATATGATGGAGAACAGAGAACTAGAGTCCCCTAGCTGGTTACTGATGCCACTAAATATGATGGAGAACAGAGAACTAGAGTCCCCTAGCTGGTTACTGATGCCACTAAATATGATGGAGAACAGAGAACTAGAGTCCCCTAGCTGGTTACTGATGCCACTAAATATGATGGAGAACAGAGAACTAGAGTCCCCTAGCTGGTTACTGATGCCACTAAATATGATGTTGGAGAACAGAGAACTAGAGTCCCCTAGCTGGTTACTGATGACACTAAATATGATGTTGGAGAACAGAGAACTAGAGTCCCCTAGCTGGTTACTGATGCCACTAAATATGATGTTGGAGAACAGAGAACTAGAGTCCCCTAGCTGGTTACTGATGCCACTAAATATGATGTTGGAGAACAGAGAACTAGAGTCCCCTAGCTGGTTACTGATGCCACTAAATATGATGTTGGAGAACAGAGAACTAGAGTCCCCTAGCTGGTTACTGATGCCACTAAATATGATGTTGGAGAACAGAGAACTAGAGTCCCCTAGCTGGTTACTGATGCCACTAAATATGATGTTGGAGAGCAGAGAACTAGAGTCCCCTAGCTGGTTACTGATGCCACTAAATATGATGTTGGAGAACAGAGAACTAGAGTCCCCTAGCTGGTTACTGATGCCACTAAATATGATGTTGGAGAACAGAGTACTAGAGTCCCCTAGCTGGTTACTGATGACACTAAATATGATGTTGGAGAGCAGAGAACTAGAGTCCCCTAGCTGGTTACTGATGCCACTAAATATGATGATGGAGAACAGAGTACTAGAGTCCCCTAGCTGGTTACTGATGACACTAAATATGATGTTGGAGAGCAGAGAACTAGAGTCCCCTAGCTGGTTACTGATGCCACTAAATATGATGTTGGAGAACAGAGTACTAGAGTCCCCTAGCTGGTTACTGATGACACTAAATATGATGTTGGAGAGCAGAGAACTAGAGTCCCCTAGCTGGTTACTGATGCCACTAAATATTATGTTGGAGAACAGAGAACTAGAGTCCCCTAGCTGGTTACTGATGACACTAAATATGATGTTGGAGAACAGAGAACTAGAGTCCCCTAGCTGGTTACTGATGACACTAAATATGATGTTGGAGAACAGAGAACTAGAGTCCCCTAGCTGGTTACTGATGCCACTAAATAGGATGGAGAACAGAGAACTAGAGTCCCCTAGCTGGTTACTGATGCCACTAAATATGATGGAGAACAGAGAACTAGAGTCCCCTAGCTGGTTACTGATGCCACTAAATATGATGGAGAACAGAGAACTAGAGTCCCCTAGCTGGTTACTGATGCCACTAAATATGATGGAGAACAGAGAACTAGAGTCCCCTAGCTGGTTACTGATGCCACTAAATATGATGGAGAACAGAGAACTAGAGTCCCCTAGCTGGTTACTGATGCCACTAAATATGATGGAGAACAGAGAACTAGAGTCCCCTAGCTGGTTACTGATGCCACTAAATATGATGGAGAACAGAGAACTAGAGTCCCCTAGCTGGTTACTGATGCCACTAAATATGATGGAGAACAGAGAACTAGAGTCCCCTAGCTGGTTACTGATGCCACTAAATATGATGTTGGAGAACAGAGAACTAGAGTCCCCTAGCTGGTTACTGATGCCACTAAATATGATGGAGAACAGAGAACTAGAGTCCCCTAGCTGGTTACTGATGCCACTAAATATGATGGAGAACAGAGAACTAGAGTCCCCTAGCTGGTTACTGATGACACTAAATATGATGTTGGAGAACAGAGAACTAGAGTCCCCTAGCTGGTTACTGATGCCACTAAATATGATGGAGAACAGAGAACTAGAGTCCCCTAGCTGGTTACTGATGCCACTAAATATGATGTTGGAGAACAGAGTACTAGAGTCCCCTAGCTGGTTACTGATGACACTAAATATGATGTTGGAGAACAGAGAACTAGAGTCCCCTAGCTGGTTACTGATGCCACTAAATATGATGGAGAACAGAGAACTAGAGTCCCTGATGACACTAAATATGATGTTGGAGAACAGAGAACTAGAGTCCCCTAGCTGGTTACTGATGCCACTAAATATGATGGAGAACAGAGAACTAGAGTCCCCTAGCTGGTTACTGATGCCACTAAATATGATGTTGGAGAACAGAGTACTAGAGTCCCCTAGCTGGTTACTGATGACACTAAATATGATGTTGGAGAACAGAGAACTAGAGTCCCCTAGCTGGTTACTGATGCCACTAAATATGATGTTGGAGAACAGAGAACTAGAGTCCCCTAGCTGGTTACCGATGCCACTAAATATGATGTTGGAGAACAGAGAACTAGAGTCCCTTAGCTGGTTACTGATGCCACTAAATATGATGGAGAACAGAGAACTAGAGTCCCCTAGCTGGTTACTGATGACACTAAATATGATGGAGAACAGAGAACTAGAGTCCCCTAGCTGGTTACTGATGCCACTAAATATGATGTTGGAGAACAGAGAACTAGAGTCCCCTAGCTGGTTACTGATGACACTAAATATGATGTTGGAGAACAGAGAACTAGAGTCCCCTAGCTGGTTACTGATGACACTAAATATGATGTTGGAGAACAGAGAACTAGAGTCCCCTAGCTGGTTACTGATGCCACTAAATATGATGTTGGAGAACAGAGAACTAGAGTCCCCTAGCTGGTTACTGATGCCACTAAATATGATGTTGGAGAACAGAGAACTAGAGTCCCCTAGCTGGTTACTGATGACACTAAATATGATGGAGAACAGAGTACTAGAGTCCCCTAGCTGGTTACTGATGACACTAAATATGATGTTGGAGAACAGAGAACTAGAGTCCCCTAGCTGGTTACTGATGACACTAAATATGATGTTGGAGAACAGAGAACTAGAGTCCCCTAGCTGGTTACTGATGCCACTAAATATGATGTTGGAGAACAGAGAACTAGAGTCCCCTAGCTGGTTACTGATGACACTAAATATGATGTTGGAGAACAGAGAACTAGAGTCCCCTAGCTGGTTACCGATGCCACTAAATATGATGTTGGAGAACAGAGAACTAGAGTCCCCTAGCTGGTTACTGATGACACTAAATATGATGGAGAACAGAGAACTAGAGTCCCCTAGCTGGTTACTGATGACACTAAATATGATGTTGGAGAACAGAGAACTAGAGTCCCCTAGCTGGTTACTGATGCCACTAAATATGATGTTGGAGAACAGAGAACTAGAGTCCCCTAGCTGGTTACCGATGCCACTAAATATGATGTTGGAGAACAGAGAACTAGAGTCCCCTAGCTGGTTACTGATGACACTAAATATGATGGAGAACAGAGAACTAGAGTCCCCTAGCTGGTTACTGATGCCACTAAATATGATGTTGGAGAACAGAGAACTAGAGTCCCCTAGCTGGTTACTGATGCCACTAAATATGATGTTGGAGAACAGAGAACTAGAGTCCCCTAGCTGGTTACTGATGCCACTAAATATGATGGAGAACAGAGAACTAGAGTCCCCTAGCTGGTTACTGATTAAACTAAATATGATGGAGAACAGAGAACTAGAGTCCCCTAGCTGGTTACTGATGCCACTAAATATGATGTTGGAGAACAGAGAACTAGAGTCCCCTAGCTGGTTACTGATGCCACTAAATATGATGTTGGAGAACAGAGAACTAGAGTCCCCTAGCTGGTTACTGATGCCACTAAATCTGATGTTGGAGAACAGAGAACTAGAGTCCCCTAGCTGGTTACTGATGACACTAAATATGATGGAGAACAGAGAACTAGAGTCCCCTAGCTGGTTACTGATGACACTAAATATGATGGAGAACAGAGAACTAGAGTCCCCTAGCTGGTTACTGATGCCACTAAATATGATGGAGAACAGAGAACTAGAGTCCCCTAGCTGGTTACTGATTAAACTAAATATGATGGAGAACAGAGAACTAGAGTCCCCTAGCTGGTTACTGATGCCACTAAATATGATGTTGGAGAACAGAGAACTAGAGTCCCCTAGCTGGTTACTGATGCCACTAAATATGATGTTGGAGAACAGAGAACTAGAGTCCCCTAGCTGGTTACTGATGCCACTAAATCTGATGTTGGAGAACAGAGAACTAGAGTCCCCTAGCTGGTTACTGATGACACTAAATATGATGGAGAACAGAGAACTAGAGTCCCCTAGCTGGTTACTGATGACACTAAATATGATGGAGAACAGAGAACTAGTCCCCTAGCTGGTTACTGATGCCACTAAATATGATGTTGGAGAACAGAGAACTAGAGTCCCCTAGCTGGTTACTGATGACACTAAATATGATGTTGGAGAACAGAGAACTAGAGTCCCCTAGCTGGTTACTGATGCCACTAAATATGATGTTGGAGAACAGAGAACTAGAGTCCCCTAGCTGGTTACTGATGCCACTAAATATGATGTTGGAGAACAGAGAACTAGAGTCCCCTAGCTGGTTACTGATGCCACTAAATATGATGTTGGAGAACAGAGAACTAGAGTCCCCTAGCTGGTTACTGATGCCACTAAATATGATGTTGGAGAACAGAGAACTAGCGTCCCCTAGCTGGTTACTTCAGATTTTCAGGAACACACAGAGAAGGGGTTGAGAGAGGGAAAGAGCAGGGGGAGGAGAAGAGAGAGAGATAGAGAGGGGGGATGAGGTAAAGGGGAGAAGGATGGAATGAAAGAGTAAAAGTGGGACAGCTGTCTCTTATTCTGAATTATTTGTCAATAAGGAGCTTTGAGAGGCAAGACACACAGTGTGTGTGTGTGTGTGTGTGTGTGTGTGTGGTTGGTAACTAGAGACAGGTGATCAATCTTCTTCCACTTCACAGACAGAGAAATGTGGTTCCCATTAGTGTGTGTGTGTGTGTGTGTATGTCGAACTACTGAAAATGCACTACTGGCACTGAACTTAGAGAAACAGAGGGAAAGAGAGAAAGGAGAGAGAGAGAGAGAGAGAGAGAGAGAGAGAGAGAGAGAGAGAGGGGGAGACAGACGGAATGAAGAGATGGAAACAGAATGAAAGAAAAAGACAGACAGCCACTGCATGAAAAAGCGAGAGACGGAGAGAGAGAGAGAGAGTGCAAAAAGAGAATTACTTGACACATTGGAAATAACAAACAAAAAAACAGAGCAAACTAGAATGCTATTTGGCCATAAACAGAGAGTACACAGTGGCAGAATACTTGACCACTGTGACTGACCCAAACTTAAGGAAAGCTTTGACTATGTACAGACTCAGTGAGCATAGCCTTGCTATTGAGAGAGGCCGCCGTAGGCAGACCTGGCTCTCAAGAGAAGACAGGCTATGTGCACACTGCCCACAAAATGAGGTGGAAACTGAGCTGCACTTCCTAACCTCCTGCCAAATGTATGACCATATTAGAGACACATATTTCCCTCAGATTACAGCGATCCACAAAGAATTCGAAAACAAACCCAATTTTGATAAACTCCCTTATCTACTGGGTGAAAAACCACAGTGTGCCATCACAGCTGCAAGATTTGTGACCTGTTGCCACAAGAAAAGGGCAACCAGTGAAGAACAAACACCATTGTAAATACAACCCATATTTATGTTTATTTATTTTCCCATTTGTACTTTAACTATTTGCACATTGTTACAACACTGTATATAGACATAATATGACATTTGAAATGTCTTTATTCTTTTGAAACTTCTGAGTGTAATGTTTACTGTTAATATTTATTGTTTATTTCACTTTTGTTTACGATCTACTTCACTTGCTTTGGCAATGTTAACATACGTTTCCCATGCCAATAAAGCCCTTAAATTGAAATTGAATTGAGTGAGAGAGACAGAGAGAGACAGAGAGGAGGATACCTTTCAGGAGAAGACAAGGAGATAGCAAGACTGATGAGATACTAATAAAGAGCAAGTGAGCGAAAAAAGAAAGGAAAAGACTGCGCTCCAGTTCCATCCCCCCATTCCCTCCCCTCCCTCTCCTCTCCACCTCTCCTCCCCTCTCCCTCCCTCCTCTCCTCCTCCCTCTCCTCCTCCCTCTCCTCTCCCCTCCCCCTCCTCTCCTCCTCCCTCTCCTCCTCTCTCCCTCTCCTCTCCCTCTCCTCCTCTCTCCCCTCTCTCTCCCTCTCCTCCCCTCTCCTCTCCCCTCTCTCTCCTCTCCTCCTCCCTCTCCTCCTCTCCTCCCCTCTCCTCTCCCTCTCCTCCTCTCCTCCTCTCCCCTCTCCTCCCTCTCCTCCTCCTCCCTCTCCTCTCCCCTCTCCTCCCCTCTCCTCTCCCCTCTCCTCTCCTCTCCTCCTCCCTCTCCTCCTCTCCTCCCCTCTCCTCTCTCCTCTCCTCTCCTCTCCCCCTCTCCAGCTCTAGGGTCAGATATTATTTCAGATAATATAGATCAGAGTTATATAGACTATCCCTAACTAACAGCTCTAGGGTCAGATATTATTACTCCACTACTCTCCTCTCCTCCCCGCCTCTCCCCTCCCCTCTCCTCCCCGCCTCTCCTCCCCTCTTCCCGCCTCTCCCTCCCTCCCCTCTCCTCTCTCCTCTCCTCTCCCCTCCCCTCTCCTCCCGCCTCTCCCTCTCTCCTCGCCTCTCCCTCTCCTCTCCTCTCTCTCCTCTCCCTCCCCTCTCCTCTCCTCTCCCTCCCTCCCTCTCCTCTCCTCTCCCCTCCCTCCCTCTCCTCTCCTCTCCCTCTCCAGCTCTAGGGTCAGATATTATTTCAGATAATATAGATCAGAGTTATATAGACTATCCCTAACTAACAGCTCTAGGGTCAGATATTATTACTCCACTACTCTCCTCCCCTCCCCGCCTCTCCCCTCCCTCCCCTCCCCTCTCCTCTCCCCTCCCCTCCCTCTCCTCCCCTCTCCTCCTCTCCTCTCCTCTCCTCTCCAGCTCTAGGGTCAGATATTATTTCAGTTATTATAAACTGGGTGGTTCAATCCCTGAATGCTGATTGGCTGACAGCCGTGGTATATCAGACTGTATACCACGGGTATGACAAAACACGTACTTTTGCTGCTCTAATTACGCTGGTAACCAGTTTATAATTGCAATAAGGCACCTCTGGGTTTGTGATACACGGCCAACGGACCACGGCTAAGGGCCGGTATCCAGCCACTCCGTGTTGCGTCGTGCGTAAGATCAGCCCTTGGCCATGGTATATTGGCCATATACCACACCCCCTTGGGCTTTATTGCTTCAATATAGACCGCAGTATATAGCTTATCCCTAACTAACAGCTCTGGGATCAGATATTATTTCAGCCCTCTAATGGTTCAGGGTGAGATTCAGGCTATTGTGTGTGTGTGTGTGTGTGTGTGTTAAATCAAGGCTAAGGATATCTGATCCTAGACCTGTGGTTAGGTAATAGCTATAGCTCTACCACTGTGCTCTACTGACCCCTATAGGACAAGAGAGGAATTACACCCGAGAATACCCAAAATACAATTCAAGGTACTGTGGACAGAGATCTATGGGTCTCTCTCCCTCTCAATTCAATTTAAGGGTCTCTCTCAATTCAATTCAAGGGTCTCGCTCAATTCAATTTAAGGGTCTCTCTCCCTCTCTCAATTCAATTTAAGGGTCTCTCCCTCTCTCAATTCAATTTAAGGGTCTCTCTCAATTCAAGGGTCTCTCAATTTCAATTCAAGGGGCTTTATTGGCATGGGAAACATATTTTTACATTTCCAAAGCAAGTGAAATAGATAATAAACAAGTGGCGCAGTGGTCTAAGGCACTGCATCGCAGTGCTAGCTGTGCCACTAGAGATCCTGGTTCGAATCCAGGCTCTGTCGTAGCCGGCCGCGACCGGGAGACCCATGGGGTGGCGCACAATTGACCCAGCGTCGTCCAGGGTTGGGGAGGGAATGGCCGGCAGGGAGGTAGCTCAGTTGGTAGAGCATGGCGTTTGCAACGCCAGGGTTGTGGGTTCGATTCCCATGGGGGGCCGGTATAAAAAATGTAAACAAAAAAATTATAATGTATGCACTCACTAACTGTAAGTCGCTCTGGATAAGAGCGTCTGCTAAATGACTAAAAATGTAAATGTAAAAAATTAAACAATAAAAATATTAACAGTAAACATTACACTCAGATGTTCCAAAAGAATAAAGACATTTCAAATGTTATATTATGTCTATATACAGTGTTGTAATAATGTGGAAATAGTTAAAGTACAAAAGGGAAAATAAATCAACATTAATATGGGTTGTATTTACAATGGTGTTTGTTCTTCACTGGTTGCCCTTTTCTTGTGGCAACAGGTCACAAATCTTGCAGCTGTGATGGCACACTGTGGTTTTTCACCCAGTAGATATGGGAGTTTATCCAAATTGGATTTGTTTTCGAATACTTTGTGGGTCTGTGTAATCTGAGGGAAATATGTGTCTCTAATATGGTCATACATTTGGCAAAAAGTGCAGCTCCCCCCTCCTCTCACATTTCTGTTTTTAATGTTGCCCACAAACACACTATCCATGTCTACTAGCTCCAACACACTATCCATGTCTACTAGCTCCAACACACTATCCATGTCTACAAACACACTATCCATGTCTACTAGCTCCAACACACTATCCATGTCTACTAGCTCCAACACACTATCCATGTCTACTAGCTCCAACACACTATCCATGTCTACTAGCTCCAACACACTATCCATGTCTACTAGCTCCAACACACTATCCATGTCTACTAGCTCCAACACACTATCCATGTCTACTAGCTCCAACACACTATCCATGTCTACTAGCTCCAACACACTATCCATGTCTACTAGCTCCAACACACTATCCATGTCTACTAGCTCCAACACACTATCCATGTCTACTAGCTCCAACACACTATCCATGTCTACTAGCTCCAACACACTATCCATGTCTACTAGCTCCAACACACTATCCATGTCTACTAGCTCCAACACACTATCCATGTCTACTAGCTCCAACACACTATCCATGTCTACTAGCCCAACACACTATCCATGTCTACACAAACACACTATCCATGTCTACTAGCTCCAACACACTATCCATGTCTACTAGCTCCAACACACTATCCATGTCTACTAGCTCCAACACACTATCCATGTCTACTAGCTCCAACACACTATCCATGTCTACTAGCTCCAACACACTATCCATGTCTACTAGCTCCAACACACTATCCATGTCTACTAGCTCCAACACACTATCCATGTCTACTAGCTCCAACACACTATCCATGTCTACTAGCTCCAACACACTATCCATGTCTACTAGCTCCAACACACTATCCATGTCTACTAGCTCCAACACACTATCCATGTCTACTAGCTCCAACACACTATCCATGTCTACTAGCTCCAACACACTATCCATGTCTACTAGCTCCAACACACTATCCATGTCTACTAGCTCCAACACACTATCCATGTCTACTAGCTCCAACACACTATCCATGTCTACAGCTCCAACACACTATCCATGTCTACTAGCTCCAACACACTATCCATGTCTACTAGCTCCAACACACTATCCATGTCTACTAGCTCCAACACACTATCCATGTCTACTAGCTCCAACACACTATCCATGTCTACTAGCTCCAACACACTATCCATGTCTACTAGCCCCAACACACTATCCATGTCTACTAGCTCCAACACACTATCCATGTCTACTAGCTCCAACACACTATCCATGTCTACTAGCTCCAACACACTATCCATGTCTACTAGCTCCAACACACTATCCATGTCTACTAGCTCCAACACACTATCCATGTCTACTAGGCTCCAACACACTATCCATGTCTACTAGCTCCAACACACTATCCATGTCTACTAGCTCAAACACACTATCCATGTCTACTAGCTCCAACACACTATCCATGTCTACATCTAACACACTATCCATGTCTACTAGCTCCAACACACTATCCATGTCTACTAGGCTCCAACACACTATCCATGTCTACTAGCTCCAACACACTATCCATGTCTACTAGGCTCCAACACACTATCCATGTCTACTAGCTCCAACACACTATCCATGTCTACTAGCTCCAACACACTATCCATGTCTACTAGCTCCAACACACTATCCATGTCTACTAGCTCCAACACACTATCCATGTCTACTAGCTCCAACACACTATCCATGTCTACTAGCTCCAACACACTATCCATGTCTACTAGCTCCAACACACTATCCATGTCTACTAGCTCCAACACACTATCCATGTCTACTAGCTCCAACACACTATCCATGTCTACTAGCTCCAACACACTATCCATGTCTACTAGCTCCAACACACTATCCATGTCTACTAGCTCCAACACACTATCCATGTCTACTAGCTCCAACACACTATCCATGTCTACTAGCTCCAACACACTATCCATGTCTACTAGCTCCAACACACTATCCATGTCTACTAGCTCCAACACACTATCCATGTCTACTAGCTCCAACACACTATCCATGTCTACTAGCTCCAACACACTATCCATGTCTACTAGCTCCAACACACTATCCATGTCTACTAGCTCCAACACACTATCCATGTCTACTAGCTCCAACACACTATCCATGTCTACTAGCTCCAACACACTATCCATGTCTACTAGCTCCAACACACTATCCATGTCTACTAGCTCCAACACACTATCCATGTCTACTAGCTCCAACACACTATCCATGTCTACTAGCTCCAACACACTATCCATGTCTACTAGCTCCAACACACTATCCATGTCTACTAGCTCCAACACACTATCCATGTCTACTAGCTCCAACACACTATCCATGTCTACTAGCTCCAACACACTATCCATGTCTACTAGCTCCAACACACTATCCATGTCTACTAGCTCCAACACACTATCCATGTCTACTAGCTCCAACACACTATCCATGTCTACTAGCTCCAACACACTATCCATGTCTACTAGCTCCAACACACTATCCATGTCTACTAGCTCCAACACACTATCCATGTCTACTAGCTCCAACACACTATCCATGTCTACTAGCTCCAACACACTATCCATGTCTACTAGCTCCAACACACTATCCATGTCTACTAGCTCCAACACACTATCCATGTCTACTAGGCTCCAACACACTATCCATGTCTACTAGCTCCAACACACTATCCATGTCTACTAGCTCAACACACTATCCATGTCTACTAGCTCCAACACACTATCCATGTCTACTAGCTCCAACACACTATCCATGTCTACTAGCTCCAACACACTATCCATGTCTACTAGCTCCAACACACTATCCATGTCATACTAGCTCAACACACTATCCATGTCTACTAGCTCCAACACACTATCCATGTCTACTAGCTCCAACACACTATCCATGTCTACTAGCTCCAACACACTATCCATGTCTACTAGCTCCAACACACTATCCATGTCTACTAGGCTCCAAACACACTATCCATGTCTACTAGCTCCAACACACTATCCATGTCTACTAGCTCCAACACACTATCCATGTCTACTAGCTCCAACACACTATCCATGTCTACTAGGCTCCAACACACTATCCATGTCTACTAGGCTCCAACACACTATCCATGTCTACTAGCTCCAACACACTATCCATGTCTACTAGCTCAACACACTATCCATGTCTACTAGCTCCAACACACTATCCATGTCTACTAGCTCCAACACACTATCCATGTCTACTAGCTCCAACACACTATCCATGTCTACTAGGCTCCAACACACTATCCATGTCTACTAGCTCCAACACACTATCCATGTCTACTAGCTCCAACACACTATCCATGTCTACTAGCTCCAACACACTATCCATGTCTACATCCAACACACTATCCATGTCTGCTAGCTCCAACACACTATCCATGTCTACTAGCTCCAACACACTATCCATGTCTACTAGCTCCAACACACTATCCATGTCTACTAGCTCCAACACACTATCCATGTCTACTAGCTCCAACACACTATCCATGTCTACTAGCTCCAACACACTATCCATGTCTACTGGCTCCAACACACTATCCATGTCTACTAGCTCCAACACACTATCCATGTCTACTAGCTCCAACACACTATCCATGTCTACTAGCTCCAACACACTATCCATGTCTACTAGCTCCAACACACTATCCATGTCTACTAGCTCCAACACACTATCCATGTCTACTAGCTCCAACACACTATCCATGTCTACTAGCTCCAACACACTATCCATGTCTACTAGCCCCAACACACTATCCATGTCTACTAGCTCCAACACACTATCCATGTCTACTAGCTCCAACACACTATCCATGTCTACTAGCTCCAACACACTATCCATGTCTACTAGCTCCAACACACTATCCATGTCTACTAGCTCCAACACACTATCCATGTCTACTAGCTCCAACACACTATCCATGTCTACTAGGCTCCAACACACTATCCATGTCTACTAGCTCCAACACACTATCCATGTCTGCTAGCTCCAACACACTATCCATGTCTACTAGCTCCAACACACTATCCATGTCTACTAAACACACTATCCATGTCTACTAGCTCCAACACACTATCCATGTCTACTAGCTCCAACACACTATCCATGTCTACTAGCCCAACACACTATCCATGTCTACTAGCTCCAACACACTATCCATGTCTACTAGCTCCAACACACTATCCATGTCTACTAGCTCCAACACACTATCCATGTCTACTAGCTCAACACACTATCCATGTCTACTAGCTCCAACACACTATCCATGTCTACTAGGCTCCAACACACTATCCATGTCTACTAGCTCCAACACACTATCCATGTCTGCTAGCTCCAACACACTATCCATGTCTACTAGGCTCCAACACACTATCCATGTCTACTAGCTCCAACACACTATCCATGTCTACTAGCTCCAACACACTATCCATGTCTACTAGCTCCAACACACTATCCATGTCTACTAGGCTCCAACACACTATCCATGTCTACTAGCTCCAACACACTATCCATGTCTACTAGCTCCAACACACTATCCATGTCTACTAGCTCCAACACACTATCCATGTCTACTGGCTCCAACACACTATCCATGTCTACTAGGCTCCAACACACTATCCATGTCTACTAGCTCCAACACACTATCCATGTCTACTAGCTCAACACACTATCCATGTCTACTAGGCTCCAACACACTATCCATGTCTACTAGCTCCAACACACTATCCATGTCTACTAGCTCCAACACACTATCCATGTCTACTAGCTCCAACACACTATCCATGTCTACTAGGCTCCAACACACTATCCATGTCTACTAGGCTCCAACACACTATCCATGTCTACTAGGCTCCAACACACTATCCATGTCTACTAGCTCCAACACACTATCCATGTCTACTAGCTCCAACACACTATCCATGTCTACTAGCTCCAACACACTATCCATGTCTACTAGCTCCAACACACTATCCATGTCTACTAGCTCCAACACACTATCCATGTCTACTAGCTCCAACACACTATCCATGTCTACTAGCTCCAACACACTATCCATGTCTACTAGCTCAACACACTATCCATGTCTACTAGCTCCAACACACTATCCATGTCTACTAGCTCCAACACACTATCCATGTCTACTAGGCTCCAACACACTATCCATGTCTACTAGCTCCAACACACTATCCATGTCTACTAGCTCCAACACACTATCCATGTCTACTAGCTCCAACACACTATCCATGTCTACTAGCTCCAACACACTATCCATGTCTACTAGCTCCAACACACTATCCATGTCTACTAGCTCCAACACACTATCCATGTCTACTAGCTCCAACACACTATCCATGTCTACTAGCTCCAACACACTATCCATGTCTACTAGGCTCCAACACACTATCCATGTCTACTAGCTCCAACACACTATCCATGTCTACTAGCTCCAACACACTATCCATGTCTACTAGGCTCCAACACACTATCCATGTCTACTAGCTCCAACACACTATCCATGTCTACTGAGCTCCAACACACTATCCATGTCTACTAGCTCCAACACACTATCCATGTCTACTAGCTCCAACACACTATCCATGTCTACTAGCTAAACACACTATCCATGTCTACTAGGCTCCAACACACTATCCATGTCTACTAGCTCCAACACACTATCCATGTCTACTAGCTCCAACACACTATCCATGTCTACTAGCTCCAACACACTATCCATGTCTACTAGCTCCAACACACTATCCATGTCTACTAGGCTCCAACACACTATCCATGTCTACTAGCTCCAACACACTATCCATGTCTACTAGCTCCAACACACTATCCATGTCTACTAGCTCCAACACACTATCCATGTCTACTAGCTCCAACACACTATCCATGTCTACTAGCTCCAACACACTATCCATGTCTACTAGCTCCAACACACTATCCATGTCTACTAGCTCCAACACACTATCCATGTCTACTAGCTCCAACACACTATCCATGTCTACTAGCTCCAACACACTATCCATGTCTACTAGCTCCAACACACTATCCATGTCTACTAGCTCCAACACACTATCCATGTCTACTAGCTCCAACACACTATCCATGTCTACTAGCTCCAACACACTATCCATGTCTACTAGCTCCAACACACTATCCATGTCTACTAGCTCCAACACACTATCCATGTCTACTAGCTCCAACACACTATCCATGTCTACTAGCTCCAACACACTATCCATGTCTACTAGCTCCAACACACTATCCATGTCTACTAGGCTCCAACACACTATCCATGTCTACTAGCTCCAACACACTATCCATGTCTACTAGCTCCAACACACTATCCATGTCTACTAGCTCCAACACACTATCCATGTCTACTAGCTCCAACACACTATCCATGTCTACTAGCTCCAACACACTATCCATGTCTACTAGCTCCAACACACTATCCATGTCTACTAGCTCCAACACACTATCCATGTCTACTAGCTTCCAACACACTATCCATGTCTACTAGCTCCAACACACTATCCATGTCTACTAGCTCCAACACACTATCCATGTCTACTAGCTCAACACACTATCCATGTCTACTAGCTCCAACACACTATCCATGTCTACTAGCTCCAACACACTATCCATGTCTACTAGCTCCAACACACTATCCATGTCTACTGAAGCTCCAACACACTATCCATGTCTACTAGCTCCAACACACTATCCATGTCTACTAGCTCCAACACACTATCCATGTCTACTAGCTCCAACACACTATCCATGTCTACTAGCTCCAACACACTATCCATGTCTAATGCTCCAAACACACTATCCATGTCTACTAGCTCCAACACACTATCCATGTCTACTAGCTCCAACACACTATCCATGTCTACTAGCCTCAACACACTATCCATGTCTACTAGCTCCAACACACTATCCATGTCTACTAGCTCCAACACACTATCCATGTCTACTAGCTCCAACACACTATCCATGTCTACTAGCTCCAACACACTATCCATGTCTACTAGCTCCAACACACTATCCATGTCTACTAGCTCCAACACACTATCCATGTCTACTAGCTCCAACACACTATCCATGTCTACTAGCTCAACACACTATCCATGTCTACTAGCTCCAAACACACTATCCATGTCTACTAGCTCCAAACACACTATCCATGTCTACTAGCTCCAACACACTATCCATGTCTACTAGCTCCAACACACTATCCATGTCTACATAGTTCAACACACTATCCATGTCTACTAGCTCCAACACACTATCCATGTCTACTAGCTCCAACACACTATCCATGTCTACTAGCTCCAACACACTATCCATGTCTACTAGCTCCAACACACTATCCATGTCTACTAGCTCCAACACACTATCCATGTCTACTAGCTCCAACACACTATCCATGTCTACTAGGCTCCAACACACTATCCATGTCTACTAGCTCCAACACACTATCCATGTCTACTAGCTCCAACACACTATCCATGTCTACTAGCTCCAACACACTATCCATGTCTACTAGCTCCAACACACTATCCATGTCTACTAGCTCCAACACACTATCCATGTCTACTAGCTCCAACACACTATCCATGTCTACTAGCTCCAACACACTATCCATGTCTACTAGCTCCAACACACTATCCATGTCTACTAGCTCCAACACACTATCCATGTCTACTAGCTCCAACACACTATCCATGTCTACTAGCTCCAACACACTATCCATGTCTACTAGCTCCAACACACTATCCATGTCTACTAGCTCCAACACACTATCCATGTCTACTAGCTCCAACACACTATCCATGTCTACTAGCTCCAACACACTATCCATGTCTACTAGCTCCAACACACTATCCATGTCTACTAGCTCCAACACACTATCCATGTCTACTAGCTCCAACACACTATCCATGTCTACTAGCTCCAACACACTATCCATGTCTACTAGCTCCAACACACTATCCATGCCTACTAGCTCCAACACACTATCCATGTCTACTAGCTCCAACACACTATCCATGTCTACTAGCTCCAACACACTATCCATGTCTACTAGCTCCAACACACTATCCATGTCTACTAGCTCCAACACACTATCCATGTCTACTAGCTCCAACACACTATCCATGTCTACTAGCTCCAACACACTATCCATGTCTACTAGCTCCAACACACTATCCATGTCTACTAGCTCCAACACACTATCCATGCCTACTAGCTCCAACACACTATCCATGTCTACAGCTCCAACACACTATCCATGTCTACTAGCTCCAAACACACTATCCATGTCTACTAGCTCCAACACACTATCCATGTCTACATCCAACACACTATCCATGTCTACTAGCTCAAACACACTATCCATGTCTACTAGCTCCAACACACTATCCATGTCTACTAGCTCCAACACACTATCCATGTCTACTAGGCTCCAACACACTATCCATGTCTACTAGCTCCAACACACTATCCATGTCTACTAGCTCCAACACACTATCCATGTCTACTAGCTCCAACACACTATCCATGTCTACTAGCTCCAACACACTATCCATGTCTACAAACACACTATCCATGTCTACTAGCTCCAACACACTATCCATGTCTACAAACACACTATCCATGTCTACTAGCTCCAACACACTATCCATGTCTACTAGCTCCAACACACTATCCATGTCTACTAGCTCCAACACACTATCCATGTCTACTAGCTCCAACACACTATCCATGTCTACTAGCTCCAACACACTATCCATGTCTACTAGCTCCAACACACTATCCATGTCTACTAGCTCCAACACACTATCCATGTCTACTAGCTCCAACACACTATCCATGTCTACTAGCTCCAACACACTATCCATGTCTACTAGCTCCAACACACTATCCATGTCTACTAGCTCCAACACACTATCCATGTCTACTAGCTCCAACACACTATCCATGTCTACTAGCTCCAACACACTATCCATGTCTACTAGCTCCAACACACTATCCATGTCTACTAGCTCCAACACACTATCCATGTCTACTAGCTCCAACACACTATCCATGTCTACTAGCTCCAACACACTATCCATGTCTACTAGCTCCAACACACTATCCATGTCTACTAGCTCCAACACACTATCCATGTCTACTAGCTCCAACACACTATCCATGTCTACTAGCTCCAACACACTATCCATGTCTACTAGGCTCCAACACACTATCCATGTCTACTAGCTCCAACACACTATCCATGTCTACTAGCTCCAACACACTATCCATGTCTCACATAGCTCCAACACACTATCCATGTCTACTAGCTCCAACACACTATCCATGTCTACTAGCTCCAACACACTATCCATGTCTACTAGCTCCAACACACTATCCATGTCTACTAGCTCCAACACACTATCCATGTCTACTAGCTCAACACACTATCCATGTCTACTAGCTCCAACACACTATCCATGTCTACTAGGCTCCAACACACTATCCATGTCTACTAGCTCCAACACACTATCCATGTCTACTAGCTCCAACACACTATCCATGTCTACTAGCTCCAACACACTATCCATGTCTACTAGCTCCAACACACTATCCATGTCTCACTAGCTCCAACACACTATCCATGTCTACTAGCTCCAACACACTATCCATGTCTACTAGCTCGTCAACACACTATCCATGTCTACTAGGCTCCAACACACTATCCATGTCTACTAGCTCCAACACACTATCCATGTCTACTAGTAGCTCCAACACACTATCCATGTCTATCAGTTCAACACACTATCCATGTCTACTAGCTCCAACACACTATCCATGTCTACTAGCTCCAACACACTATCCATGTCTACTAGCTCCAACACACTATCCATGTCTACTAGCTCCAACACACTATCCATGTCTACTAGCTCCAACACACTATCCATGTCTACTAGCTCCAACACACTATCCATGTCTACTAGCTCCCAACACACTATCCATGTCTACTAGCTCCAACACACTATCCATGTCTACAGCTCCAAACACACTATCCATGTCTACTAGCTCAAACACACTATCCATGTCTACTAGGCTCCAACACACTATCCATGTCTACACAACACACTATCCATGTCTACTAGCTCCAACACACTATCCATGTCTACTAGCTCCAACACACTATCCATGTCTACTAGCTCCAACACACTATCCATGCCTACTAGCTCCAACACACTATCCATGTCTACTAGCTCCAACACACTATCCATGTCTACTAGCTCCAACACACTATCCATGTCTACTAGCTCCAACACACTATCCATGTCTACTAGCTCCAACACACTATCCATGTCTACAAGCACACACTATCCATGTCTACTAGCTCCAACACACTATCCATGTCTACTAGCTCCAACACACTATCCATGTCTACTAGCTCAAACACACTATCCATGTCTACTAGGCTCCAACACACTATCCATGTCTCTAGCTAAACACACTATCCATGTCTACTAGCTCCAACACACTATCCATGTCTACTAGCTCCAACACACTATCCATGTCTACTAGCTCCAACACACTATCCATGTCTACTAGCTCCAACACACTATCCATGTCTACTAGCTCCAACACACTATCCATGTCTACTAGCTCCAACACACTATCCATGTCTACTAGCTCCAACACACTATCCATGTCTACTAGCTCCAACACACTATCCATGTCTACTAGCTCCAACACACTATCCATGTCTACTAGCTCCAACACACTATCCATGTCTACTAGCTCCAACACACTATCCATGTCTACTAGCTCCAACACACTATCCATGTCTACTAGCTCCAACACACTATCCATGTCTGCTAGCTCCAACACACTATCCATGTCTACTAGCTCCAACACACTATCCATGTCTACTAGCTCCAACACACTATCCATGTCTACTAGCTCCAACACACTATCCATGTCTACTAGCTCCAACACACTATCCATGTCTACTAGGCTCCAACACACTATCCATGTCTACAAACACACTATCCATGTCTACTAGCTCCAACACACTATCCATGTCTACTAGCTCCAACACACTATCCATGTCTACTAGCTCAAACACACTATCCATGTCTACTAGCTCCAACACACTATCCATGTCTACTAGCTCCAACACACTATCCATGTCTACAAACACACTATCCATGTCTACTAGCTCCAACACACTATCCATGTCTACTAGCTCCAACACACTATCCATGTCTACTAGCTCCAACACACTATCCATGCCTACTAGCTCCAACACACTATCCATGTCTACTAGCTCCAACACACTATCCATGTCTACTAGCTCCAACACACTATCCATGTCTACTAGCTCCAACACACTATCCACGTCTACTAGCTCCAACACACTATCCATGTCTACTAGCTCCAACACACTATCCATGTCTACTAGCTCCAACACACTATCCATGTCTACTAGCTCCAACACACTATCCATGTCTACTAGCTCCAACACACTATCCATGTCTACTAGCTCCAACACACTATCCACGTCTACTAGCTCCAACACACTATCCATGTCTACTAGCTCCAACACACTATCCATGTCTACTAGCTCCAACACACTATCCATGTCTACTAGCTCCAACACACTATCCATGTCTACTAGCTCCAACACACTATCCATGTCTACTAGCTCCAACACACTATCCATGTCTACTAGCTCCAACACACTATCCATGTCTACAAACACACTATCCATGTCTACTAGCTCCAACACACTATCCATGTCTACTAGCTCCAACACACTATCCATGTCTACTAGCTCCAACACACTATCCATGTCTACTAGCTCCAACACACTATCCATGTCTACAAACACACTATCCATGTCTACTAGCTCCAACACACTATCCATGTCTACTAGCTCCAACACACTATCCATGTCTACTAGCTCCAACACACTATCCATGTCTACTAGCTCCAACACACTATCCATGTCTACTAGCTCCAACACACTATCCATGTCTACTAGCTCCAACACACTATCCATGCCTACTAGCTCCAACACACTATCCATGTCTACTAGCTCCAACACACTATCCATGTCTACTAGCTCAAACACACTATCCATGTCTACTAGCTCCAACACACTATCCATGTCTACTAGCTCCAACACACTATCCATGTCTACTAGCTCCAACACACTATCCATGTCTACTAGCTCCAACACACTATCCATGTCTACTAGCTCCAACACACTATCCATGTCTACTAGCTCAAACACACTATCCATGTCTACTAGCTCCAACACACTATCCATGTCTACTAGCTCCAACACACTATCCATGTCTACTAGCTCCAACACACTATCCATGTCTACTAGCTCCAACACACTATCCATGTCTACTAGCTCCAACACACTATCCATGTCTACTAGCTCCAACACACTATCCATGTCTACCAACACACTATCCATGTCTACCAACACACTATCCATGTCTACTAGCTCCAACACACTATCCATGTCTACTAGCTCCAACACACTATCCATGTCTACTAGCTCCAACACACTATCCATGTCTACTAGCTCCAACACACTATCCATGTCTACTAGCTCCAACACACTATCCATGTCTACTAGCTCCAACACACTATCCATGTCTACTAGCTCCAACACACTATCCATGTCTACTAGCTCCAACACACTATCCATGTCTACTAGCTCCAACACACTATCCATGTCTACTAGCTCCAACACACTATCCATGTCTACTAGCTCCAACACACTATCCATGTCTACTAGCTCCAACACACTATCCATGTCTACTAGCTCCAACACACTATCCATGTCTACTAGCTCCAACACACTATCCATGTCTACTAGCTCCAACACACTATCCACGTCTACTAGCTCCAACACACTATCCATGTCTACTAGCTCCAACACACTATCCATGTCTACAAACACACTATCCATGTCTACTAGCTCCAACACACTATCCATGTCTACTAGCTCCAACACACTATCCATGTCTACTAGCTCCAACACACTATCCATGTCTACTAGCTCCAACACACTATCCATGTCTACTAGCTGTCACCAGTAGAGTGGGTTTTAGGCTGGTATCCATCCCTGCCTTGTTTAGGGACGTTTTATTAGCTCTCACACACACACACACACACAGTCCCAGTAAACAAACACAGTGGCGCTACTCTGCAGGAGACGCCAACACATACAGTACTTCAACTGTTCATCTGTTCCCCAAGGCCGAGAGAGACACAGACAGACAGAGAAAGACACAGACAGACAGAGAGAGAGAGACACAGACAGAGAGAGAGAGACACA
>NC_059199.1:10231691-10264191 GCF_020615455.1 Coregonus clupeaformis
GGCTACAAGACCATCGCCAAGCAGCTTGGTGAGAAGGTGACAACAGTTAGTGCGATTATTCGCAAATGGAAGAAACAAAATAACTGTCAATCTCCCTCTGCCTGGGGCTCCATGCAAGATCTCACCTCGTGGAGTTGCAATGATCATGAGAACGGTGAGGAATCAGCCCAGAACTACACGAGAGGATCTTGTCAATGATCTCAAGGCAGCTGGGACCATAGTCACCAAGAAAACAATTGGTAACACACTACGCCGTGAAGGACTGAAATCCTGCAGCGCCTGCAAGGTCCCCCTGCTCAAGAAAGCACATATACAGGGCCGTCTGAAGTTTGCCAATGAACATCTGAATGATTCAGAGGACAACTGGGTGAAAGTGTTGGTCAGATGAGACCAAAATGGAGCTCTTTGGCATCAACTCAACTCGCCGTGTTTGGAGGAGGAGGAATGCTGCCTATGACCCCAAGAACATCATCCCCACCGTCAAACATGGAGGTGGAAACATTATGCTTTGGGGGTGTTTTTATGCTAAGAGGACAGGACAACTTCACTGCACCAATGGGACGATGGACGGGGCCATGTACCATCAAATCTTGGGTGAGAACCTCCTTCCCTCAGCCAGGGCATTGAAAATGGGTCGTGGATGGGTATTCCAGCATGACAATGACCCAAAACACACGGCCAAGGCAACAAAGGAGTGGCTCAAGAAGAAGCACATTAAGGTC
Organism: Coregonus clupeaformis; assembly: GCF_020615455.1. Classification (NCBI taxonomy): domain Eukaryota; kingdom Metazoa; phylum Chordata; class Actinopteri; order Salmoniformes; family Salmonidae; genus Coregonus; species Coregonus clupeaformis. Next base: position 10,232,414 of record NC_059199.1, read on the forward strand.
CTGGAGTGGCCTAGCCAGTCTCCAGACCTTAATCCCATAGAAAATCTGTGGAGGGAGCTGAAGGTTCGAGTTGCCAAACGTCAGCCTCGAAACCTTAATGACTTGGAGAAAATCTGCAAAGAGGAGTGGGACAAAATCCCTCCTGAGATGTGTGCAAACCTGGTGGCCAACTACAAGAAACGTCTGACCTCTGTGATTGCCAACAAGGGTTTTGCCACCAAGTACTAAGTCATGTTTTGTAGAGGGGACAAATACTTATTTCCCTCATTAAAATGCAAATCAATTTATAACATTTTTGACATGCGTTTTTCTGGATTTTGTTGTTGTTATTCTGTCTCTCACTGTTCAAATAAACCTACCATTAAAATTATAGACTGATCATTTCTTTGTCAGTGGGCAAACGTACAAAATCAGCAGTGGATCAAATACTTTTTCCCCTCACTGTATGTCTTCCATTTCCTAATAACTGTATCTATGACCTGCAAATGTCTTCCGGCAACCAGCTATTTAACTCCTAGGAGTAACATTGGATGGATGGTCAGTTATCATGGTCAAGTCATACTGACAAAGTTGTTGTGAAGACGGGCAGAGATATGTCTGTTATAAAAAGACGTTCTGTGTTTTTGACACAAAGATCACCTGTACTAGTTGTTCACGTTCTGATCTTGTCCCATTTTGATTACTGTCTGGTGTTATGGTCAGATGCAGCAAAGAAAGACCCAGCAAAGCTGCAACTGGCTCAAACCTTTAACTGTACACATAGAACTAACATCAACAACATGCATGATAGTATTTCATGGTTGAGGTTTGAGGAGGAATTCAATACTTCTCTTTTAGTCTTTTTAAGAAACGTTTGTGTGTTGAAAATTCCTAACCACCTGTATAATCTGTTAGCATACACTTCAAACAGACATACACTATATATACAAAAGTATGTGGACACCCCTTGAAATTAGTGGATTCGGCTATTTCAGCCATACCTGTTGCTGACAGGTGTATAAAATCAAGCATGCAGCCGTGCAATCTCCATAGACAAACATTGGCAGTAGAATGGCCTTACTGAAGTGCTCAGTGACTTTCAACATGGCACTGTCATAGGATGCTACCTTTCCACCAAGTCAGTTTGTCATATTTCTGCCCTGCTAGAGCTGCCCCGGTCAACTGTAAGTGCTGTTATTGTGAAGTGGAAATGTTTAGGAGCAACAACGGCTCAGCCGCAAAGTGGTAGGCCACACAAGCTCACAGAACGGGACCGCTGAGTGCTGAAGCACGTAAAATCTGTCTGTCCTCGGTGGCAACACTCACTACCGAGTTCCAAACTGCCTATGGAAGCAACGTCAGCAAAATAACTGTTCGTTGGGAACTTCATGAAATGGGTTTCCATGGACGAGCAGCTGCACACAAGCCTAAGATCACCATGAGCAATGCCAAGCGTCGGCTGGAATGGTGTAAAGCTTGCCGCCATTGGACTCTGGAGCAGTGGAAATGCGTTCTCTGGAGTGATGAATCACGCTTCACCATCATGGTTTTGTTGAGATCGGTGTGGAAGAACTTGGACTGGCCTGCACAGAGCACTGACCACAACCCCATCGATCACCTTTGGGATGAATTGGAACGCCTACTGTGAGCCAGGGCCTAACCGCCCAACATCAGTGTCCGACCTCACTAATGCTCTTGTGGCTGAATGGAAGCAAGTCCCTGCAGTAATGTTCCAACATCTAGTGGAAAGCCTTCCCAGAAGAGTGGAGGCTGTTATAGCAGCAAAGGGGGGACCAACTCCATATTAATGCCCATGATTTTGGAATGAGATGTTCGACGAGCAGGTGTCCCACAGAAGGCTGTGATGTCATACCCCACTATGGGTTTCTTCACGGTACCAAACCAAAAAACAGATTTAATGCTCAGTTACTGTATGTATGTATGTATGTATGTATGTATGTATGTATGGAGACATGTCATTATGCAATGCTCTGCCACCAGAGGTTACTCAGGCAAAAAGCAAGTTTAACTTTAAAAAACAGATTTAATGTGTCGCTCAGTTACTGTATGTATGTATGCATGTATGCATGCATGCATGCATGCATGCATGCATGCATGCATGTCATGTATGTATGTATGTATGTATGTATGTATGTATGTATGTATGTATGTATGTATGGAAATTGGCTCCAATCAAGCGCCGTCCACAGGGTATGGCATGGCATTGCAAAATGGAGTGATAGCCTTCTTCTTTAAGATCCCTTTTACCCTGTACAAATCTCCCACTTTACCACCACCAAAGCACCCCCAGACCATCACATTGCCTCCACCATGCTTGACAGATGGCCTCAAGCACTCATCCAGCATCTTTTCATTTGGTCTGCGTCTCACAAATGTTCTTCTTTGTGATCCGAACACCTCAAACTTCAATTCCTCTGTCCATAACACTTTTTTCCAATCTTCCTCTGTCCAGTGTCTAATGTTCTTTTGCACATCTTAATCGTATTTTTATTGGCCAGTCTGAGATATGGCTTTTTCTTTGCAACTCTGCCTAGAAGGTCAGCATCCCGGAGTCGCCTCTTCACTGTTGACGTTGAGACTGGTGTTTTGCGGGTACTATTTAATGAAGCTGCCAGTTGAGGACCTGTGAGACGTCTGTTTTTCAAACTAGACACTCTAATGTATTTGTCCTCTTGCTCAGTTGTGCACCGGGGCCTCCCACTCCTCTTTCTATTCTGGTTAGAGCCAGTTTGCGCTGTTCTGTGAAGGGAGTAGTACACAGCGTTGTACGAGATCTTCAGTTTCTTGGCAATTTCTCGCATGGAATAGCCTTCATTTCTCCGAACAAGACTAGACTAACGAGTTTCAGACTAAAGTCTTTTTGTTTCTGGCCATTTTGATCCTGTAATCGAACCCACAATTGCTGATGCTCCAGATACTCAACTAGTCTCAAGAAGCCCAGTTTTACTGCTTCTTTAATCAGCACAACAGTTTTCAGCTGTGCTAACATAATTGCAAAATAGTTTTCTAATGATCAATTAGCCTTTTAAAATGATCAACTTGGATTAGCAAACACAACGTGCCATTGGAACACAGACTGATGGTTGCTGATAATGGGCCTCTGTACGCCTATGTAGATATTCAATATATATATATATTTTTGTATCAGCCGTTTCCAGCTACAATAGCCATTTACAACATTAACCATGTCTACACTGTATTTCTGATCAATTTGATGTTATTTTAAAATGGACAAAAGAACTGCTTTTCTTTCGAAAAAAAAATGAAATTTCAAGTGACCCCAAACTTTTGAACGGTCGTGTTTATGTCTTATTCGATTTAGAATTTAATGCAGTATCTTATGTTGTTCTTCTATAACTGTTCTGTACTTTGTCATGTATTTGTACATTTCATGTGGACCCCAGGAAGAGTAGCTGCTGCATGTGCAGTACATAATGAGGATCCTAATCAACTACACTATTTACCAGCTATGTGCTGCTATGTAATGTGATATGTTATAGTTATCTGCTGTTATTCTAAATTGGATTAAGTTGTTTTTCTACACACAATACCCCATAATGACAAAGCAAAAACAGGTGTTTTTAGACATTTTGAAATATCGTATTTACATAAGTATTCAGACCCTTTACTCAGTACTTTGTTGAAGCTCCTTTGGCAGCGATTACAGCCTCAAGTCTTCTTGGGTATGAAGCTACAAGCTTGGCACACCTGTATTTGGAGAGTTTCTCCCATTCTTCTCTGCTGATCCTCTCAAGCTCTGTCAGGTTGGATGGGGAGCGTCGCTGCACAGCTATTTTCAGGTCTCTAAAGAGATGTTCGATCGGGTTCAAGTCCGGGCTCTGGCTAGGCCACTCAAGGACATTCAGAGACTGGTCCCGAAGCCACTCCTGCGTTGTCTTGGCTGTGTGCTTAGGGTCGTTGTCCTGTTGGAAGGTGAACCTTCGCCCCAGTCTGATGTCCTGAGCGCTCTGGAACAGGTTTTCATCAAGGGTCTCTCTGTACTTTGCTCTGTTCATCTTTCCCTCGATCCTAACTAGTCTCCCAGTCCCTGCCGCTGAAAAACATCCCCACAGCATGATGCTGCCACCACCATGCTTCACCGTAGGGATGGTGCCAGGTTTCCTCCAGACGTGAAGCTTGGCATTCAGGCCAAAGAGTTCAATCTTGGTTTCATCAGACCAGAGAATCTTGTTTCTCATGGTCTGAGAGTCTTTAGGTGCCTTTTGCCAAAACTCCAAGTGGGCTGTCATGTGCCTTTTTCTGAGGAGTGGTTTCCGTCTGGCCTCTACCATAAATGCCTGATTGGTGGAGTGCTGCAGAGAGGGTTGTCCTTCTGGAAGGTTATCCCATCTCCACAGAAGAATTCTGGAGCTCTGTGACCATCGGGTTCTTGTCACCTCCCTGACCAAGGCCCTTCTCCCCCGATTGCTCAGTTTGGCCGGGCAGCCAGCTCTAGGAAGAGTCTTGGTGGTTCCAAACTTCTTCCATTTAAGAATGATGGAGGCCACTGTGTTCTTGGGCACCTTCAATGCTGCAGAAATGTTTTGGTACCCTTCCCCAGATCTGTGCTTCGACACAATCCTGTCTCGGAGCTCTACGGACAATTCCGTCGACCTCATGGCTTGGTTTTTGCTCTGACATGCACCGTCAACTGTGGGACCTTATATAGACAGGTGTGTGCATTTCCAAATCATGTCCAATCAATTGAATTTACCACAGGTGAACTCCAATCAAGTTGTAGAACCATCTCAAGGATGATCAGTGGAAACAGGATGCACCTGAGCTCAATTTCGAGTCTCATAGCAAAGGGTCTGAATACTTATGTAAATAAGGTATTTCAGTACTTCATTTTTTATAAATTTGTAAAAATTTATAAAAACCTGTTTTCGCTTTGTCAATATGGAGTATTGTGTGTAGATTGATAAGGGGAAAAAAATAATTTAATCCATTTTAGAATAAGGCTATAACGTAGCAAAATGTGAAAAAAAATATCCTCATTGTCTGGTAGACAGTGTGTGAGCTTGTCAATGGTGTGTGTGTACCTGGTAGACAGTGTGTGAGCTTATCAATGGTGTGTGTACCTGGTAGACAGTGTGTGAGCTTATCAATGGTGTGTGTACCTGGTAGACAGTGTGTGAGCTTGTCAATGGTCGTGGCGATGTTTCTCTGTTGCAGACGACATTGTCTCATTTCATCCATACAGGTTAGGAGCTAGAGAGGAGAGGAGAGGAGAGGAGAGGAGAGGAGAGGAGAGGAGAGGAGAGGAGAGGAGAGGAGAGGAGAGGAGAGGAGAGGAGAGGAGAGGAGAGGAGAGGAGAGGAGAGGAGAGGAGGAGGAGAGGAGAGGAGAGGAGAGGAGAGGAGAGGAGAGGAGAGGAGAGGAGAGGAGAGGAGAGGAGAGGAGAGGAGAGGAGAGGAGGTCTCTGTGATTATTTAGCGCCGGCACAGTAAGGTGTATTATTGAAATGATTATGAAATCATTGCTTATTGATCAGCTCAGAAGGCTGTGATGTCATACCCCTTTCCCGTCGTCCTGGAGACGCTGGTTGGTGTCAGTCACCTGACTCTGAAAACAGCCAATCAGAGAGAAGAGTCAGGAATAACATCCCTCCATCCTGCACTTCAACCCCCCCCCCTCCATCCTGCACTTACCTTGAGTTTCTGTGCCTCTCCCCTGACTTTCAGTAGTTCAGTGATGGAGTCAACGAAGCCTTGGAAGTGGTGGTTACACATCTTCTCAATGTCTCTGTCATGGTTACGAATCCTCCCGTCCAGCTTCACCATGAACAACCCATGCTCCCTTCCATCATACACAGACCTGGAGGAAGAAAACAAATACAATTGTGAGAGAAAGAAAACAATTCATCAACTTCCATATCTACTGGGTGAAAAACCACAGTGTGCCATCACAGCAGCAAGATTTGTGACCGATTGCCACAAGAAAAGGGCAACCAGTGAAGAACAAACACCACTGTAAATACAACCCATATTTTTGTTTATTTATTTTCCCTTTTGTACTTTAACTATTTGCACATCGTTACAACACTGTATATATACATAATATGACATTTGAAATGTCTTTATTCTTTTGAAACTTCCGAGTGTAATGTTTACTGTTAATATTTATTGTTTATTTCACTTTTGTTTACTATCTACTTCACTTGCTTTGGCAATGTTAACACACGTTTCCCATGCCAATAAAGCCCTTTGAATTGAGTTGAGAGAGAGATTTTGCAATGGGTTCTGTATTGAAGCTCCACATTCATCACTTCTGCACCATTATGCCATCTATCCAGCAGATGGCACCCTTACGCCATCTATCCAGCAGCAGATGGCACCATTACGCCATCTATCCAGCAGCAGATGGCACCATTACGCCATCTATCCAGCAGCAGATGGCACCATTACGCCATCTATCCACCAGAGATCCTGGTTCGAATCCAGGCTCTGTCATAGCCGGCCGCGACCGGGAGCCCAATGGGGCGGCGCGCAATTGGCCCAGCGTCGTCCAGGGTAGGGGAGGGAATGGCCTGCAGGGATGTAGCTCAGTTGATAGAGCATGGCGTTTGCAACGCCAGGGTTGTGGGTTTGATTCCCACAGGGGGTATGAAAAAAAAAATGTATGCATTAACTGTAAGTCGCTCTGGATAAGAGCGTCTGCTAAATGACTAAAATGTAAATGTAAAAATGTAGGTGTGACATCTAGGTGTGTGTATGTATATAGCAGAGCTAATGCTCATATAATGATTTGTCCTTTTGAAGGGAGGTGTGTGACAGCGAGGTAGGTAGGTAGGTGTGTGTGTGAGAGTGAGTCACAGTCAGAGCAGAGCCAATGATGTGTTTACTGATTCATACTGGAAAGAGTGAGCCACAGTTTCAGACAGGAAGGAGAGACTAGGACTACTGGGAGAGAGGACAGACAGGAAGGAGAGACTAGGACAACTGGGAGAGAGGACAGACAGGAAGGAGAGACTAGGACTACTGGGAGAAAAGGACAGACAGGAAGGAGAGACTAGGACTACTGGGAGAAAAGGACAGACAGGAAGGAGAGACTAGGACTACTGGGAGAAAAGGACAGACAGGAAGGAGAGACTAGGACTACTGGGAGAGAGGACAGACAGGAAGGAGAGACTAGGACTACTGGGAGAGAGGACAGACAGGAAGGAGAGACTAGGACTACTGGGAGAGAGGACAGACAGGAAGGAGAGACTAGGACTACTGGGAGAGAGGACAGACAGGAAGGAGAGACTAGGACTACTGGGAGAAAAGGACAGACAGGAAGGAGAGACTAGGACTACTGGGAGAGAGGACAGACAGGAAGGAGAGACTAGGACTACTGGGAGAGAGGACAGACAGGAAGGAGAGACTAGGACTACTGGGAGAAAAGGACAGACAGGAAGGAGAGACTAGGACTACTGGGAGAGAGGACAGACAGGAAGGAGAGACTAGGACTACTGGGAGAGAGGACAGACAGGAAGGAGAGACTAGGACTACTGGGAGAGAGGACAGACAGGAAGGAGAGACTAGGACTACTGGGAGAGAGGACAGACAGGAAGGAGAGACTAGGACTACTGGGAGAAAAGGACAGACAGGAAGGAGAGACTAGGACTACTGGGAGAGAGGACAGACAGGAAGGAGAGACTAGGACTACTGGGAGAGAGGACAGACAGGAAGGAGAGACTAGGACTACTGGGAGAGAGGACAGACAGGAAGGAGAGACTAGGACTACTGGGAGAGAGGACATACAGGAAGGAGAGACTAGGACTACTGGGAGAGAGGACAGACAGGAAGGAGAGACTAGGACTACTGGGAAAGAGGACAGACAGGAAGGAGAGACTAGGACTACTGGGAGAGAGGACAGACAGGAAGGAGAGACTAGGACTACTGGGAGAGAGGACAGACAGGAAGGAGAGACTAGGACTACTGGGAGAGAGGACAGACAGGAAGGAGAGACTAGGACTACTGAGAGAGAGGACAGACAGGAAGGAGAGACTAGGACTACTGGGAGAGAGGACAGACAGGAAGGAGAGACTAGGACTACTGGGAAAGAGGACAGACAGGAAGGAGAGACTAGGACTACTGGGAGAGAGGACAGACAGGAAGGAGAGACTAGGACTACTGGGAGAGAGGACAGACAGGAAGGAGAGACTAGGACTACTGGGAGAGAGGACAGACAGGAAGGAGAGACTAGGACTACTGAGAGAAAAGGACTTTCACATAGGTACGTGGTTGCAAAGGGCATCAGTGTCTTAACAGCGCGATTTGCCAAGGCAGGATACTCTGAGCGCAGCCCTATCCAGAAATCTGGCAGTGGCTTCTGATTAAATTCCATTTTCACAGAACCGCTTGTTGCAATTTCGATGAGACTCTCTTGGTCAGATATCGGTAGGTGGACTGGAGGCAGGACATGAAAGGGATAACGAATCCAGTGGTTTGTGTCGTCCGTTTGGGGAAGGTACCTGCGTAATTACGCACCCAGCTCACTCAGGTGCTTCTCTATATCACATTTGACATTGTCCGTAAGCTTGAGTTCATTTGCACACAAAAAATCATACAATGATGGAAAGACCTGTGTGTTGTCCTATTTAATGCAGACAGAGAAGAGCTCCAACTTCTTAATCATAGCCACAATTTTGTCCCCCACATTGAATATAGTTGCGGAGAGTCCCTGTAATCCTAGATTCAGATCATTCAGGCCAGAAAAAACATCACCCAGAGACGAGAAACTCGTCATCATGCAAGCGGTCAGACGAGTGAAAATGATGATCAGTAAAGAAAACTTTAAGCTCGTCTCTCAATTCAAAAGAACGTGTCAATTCTTTGCCCCTTGATAACAAGCGCACTTCTGTATGTTGTAAAAGCGTTACGTGGTCGCTGCCCATATCATTGCATAATGCAGAAAATACACGAGAGTTCAGGGGCCTTGCTTTAACAAAGTTAACCATTTTCACTGTAGTGTCGAAAACGTCTTTCAAGCTGTCAGGCATTCCCTTGGCAGCAAGAGCCTCTCGGTGGATGCTGCAGTGTCCCCACGTGGCGTCTGGAGCGACTGCTTGCTCTCGCGTTACCGCTCCACTATGTCTCCCTGTCAGTACAGATACCAACACATCTTGACCACCAAAGTCCATTTTGATGTCACAAAGCTGTCCAGTACTTTAAAAACATCCTCTCCTGTTGTCCTGGTTTCCAGTGGTTTGCGGAAGAGGATGTCTTCCTTAATTGACCCCCCCATTAACGTAACGGACATATACCAGGAGCTGTGCCAGGCACGCCACGTCTGCTGACTCATCCAGCTGTAACGCATAGAATTCACTGGCTTGTATGCGAAGCGGTAACTGTTTCGAAACGTCTCCTGCCATGTCACTGATGCGTCGTGAAACAGTGTTGTTTGATGAAGGCATTGTCTGTATAGTTTTTTGGGCCTTTTCCCCCCAGCATTGTCCCAGCCATATCCGCGGCAGCAGGAAGAATGAAGTCCTCCACAATAGCCCCTTGTAGCTCAGTTGGTAGAGCATGGCGCTTGCAACGCCAGGGTTGTGGGTTCGATTCCCACGGGACCCCAGTATGAAAGAATTTTTTTTGGAAAAAAATTCAAATACATTTAAAATAAATAAAGAAAATAAATGTATGCACTCACTAACTGTAAGTCGCTCTGGATAAGAGTGTCTGCTAAATGACAAAAAAAAAATTAAATGTAGTATGGGGCTTGTCTGTCTTAGCCACTCGGTAGCTCACCATATAAGACGCTTCTAGCCCCTGTCTGTGCTAGCTGGGCTAGCAACACATGTAGAATGACTGATGCTAGCGTTGGATGTGCTCGTGGAAGCAGAACAACTTGTGTCGTCGACAGGTTCAGGTGTAGCACTCCTGGAAGTAGTACTACCAGTAGAGCTGGTATGTGTCTCCATGGACGCGGGCCTTACTTTTAAAAAACATGTATCCATTTTCTAGCAAACGGAATGAGCAGCAGCTACGTTTGGCTACATACGGACCGTTAATGGAATTCCCGCGAGAGAGTAACGGTTAATGTGACTGGATGTTAATTATTTGACTAGGCTACCTGTATTTGCCATTTTGTTGTTATTTCACTCTACACTAGATGGTTTCATTTTATTTTTTGGCAGTGAAACGAGGCTACTCAGGCGAGAGAAGAAAACAACACCCAAATGTATAGCACCGTTGGAAAATCTAAATGGACTGTTTGAAAATCTGAATCACATTTGTTTTGGGCGTACCACCGACGGCATTGTGCATACCCCAGTTTGGGAATAGCCGGTCCAACAGAATCGGTCATATGGACACCGAAACACAATGAGATATTATTTTACTGTAATAGAGGATACCCTTTTTGTTTCAACTCTTCAAATTATGGGATCTTGTACTCCCTGTATATAGCTCCACATTGACCTGGTACTCCCTGTATATAGCTCCACATTGACCTGGTACTCCCTGTATATAGCTTCACATTGATCTGGTACTGGTACTCCCTGTATATAGCTCCACATTGATCTGGTACTGGTACTCCCTGTATATAGCTCCACATTGATCTGGTACTTCCTGTATATAGCTCCACATTGATATGGTACTCCCTGTATATAGCTCCACATTGATATGGTACTCCCTGTATATAGCTCCACATTGATCTGGTACTCCCTGTATATAGCTCCACATTGATCTGGTACTGGTACTCCCTGTATATAGCTCCACGTTGATCTGGTACTCCCTGTATATAGCTCCACATTGATCTGGTCCTGGTACTCCCTGTATATAGCTCCACATTGATCTGGTCCTGGTACTCCCTGTATATAGCTCCACATTGATCTGGTACTGGTACTCCCTGTATATAGCTCCACATTGATCTGGTACTGGTACTCCCTGTATATAGCTCCACATTGATCTGGTACTGGTACTCCCTGTATATAGCTCCACATTGATCTGGTACTGGTACTCCCTGTATATAGCTCCACATTGATCTGGTACTGGTACTCCCTGTATATAGCTCCACATTGATCTGGTACTGGTACTCCCTGTATATAGCTCCACATTGACCTGGTACTCCCTGTATATAGCTCCACATTGACCTGGTACTCCCTGTATATAGCTCCACATTGACCTGGTACTCCCTGTATATAGCTCCACATTGACCTGGTACTCCCTGTATATAGCTCCACATTGATCTGGTACTCCCCTGTATATAGCTCCACATTGACCTGGTACTCCCTGTATATAGCTCCACATTGACCTGGTACTCCCTGTATATAGCTCCACATTGACCTGGTACTCCCTGTATATAGCTCCACATTGACCTGGTACTCCCTGTATATAGCTCCACATTGATCTGGTACTCCCTGTATATAGCTCCACATTGACCTGGTACTCCCTGTATATAGCTCCACATTGACCTGGTACTCCCTGTATATAGCTCCACATTGACCTGGTACTCCCTGTATATAGCTCCACATTGATCTGGTACTGGTACACCCTGTATATAGCTGCACATTGATATGGTACTCCCTGTATATAGCTCCACATTGACCTGGTACTCCCTGTATATAGCTCCACATTGATCTGGTACTGGTACACCCTGTATATAGCTCCACATTGATCTGGTACTGGTACTCCCTGTATATAGCTCCACATTGATCTGGTACTCCCTGTATATAGCTCCACATTGATCTGGTACTCCCTGTATATAGCTCCACATTGATCTGGTACTTCCTGTATATAGCTCCACATTGACCTGGTACTCCCTGTATATAGCTCCACATTGATCTGGTACTGGTACACCCTGTATATAGCTCCACATTGATCTGGTACTGGTACTCCCTGTATATAGCTCCACATTGATCTGGTACTGGTACTCCCTGTATATAGCTCCACATTGACCTGGTACTGGTACTCCCTGTATATAGCTCCACATTGATCTGGTACCGGTACTCCCTGTATATAGCTCCACATTGATCCTGTACTGGTACTCCCTGTATATAGCTCCACATTGATCTGGTACTCCCTGTATATAGCTCCACATTGACCTGGTACTCCCTGTATATAGCTCCACATTGATCTGGTACTCCCTGTATATAGCTCCACATTGATCTGGTACTCCCTGTATATAGCTCCACATTGACCTGGTACTCCCTGTATATAGCTCCACATTGATCTGGTACTGGTACTCCCTGTATATAGCTCCACATTGACCTGGTACTCCCTGTATATAGCTCCACATTGATCTGGTACTCCCTGTATATAGCTCCACATTGATCTGGTACTCCCTGTATATAGCTCCACATTGATCTGGTACTTCCTGTATATAGCTCCACATTGACCTGGTACTCCTTGTATATAGCTCCACATTGATCTGGTACTCCCTGTATATAGCTCCACATTGATCTGGTACTCCCTGTATATAGCTCCACATTGATCTGGTACTCCCTGTATATAGCTCCACATTGATCTGGTACTGGTACTCCCTGTATATAGCTCCACATTGACCTGGTACTCCCTGTATATAGCTGCACATTGATCTGGTACTGGTACTCCCTGTATATAGCCCCACATTGACCTGGTACTCCCTGTATATAGCTCCACATTGACCTGGTACTCCCTGTATATAGCTGCACATTGATCTGGTACTGGTACTCCCTGTATATAGCTGCACATTGATCTGGTACTCCCTGTATATAGCTCCACATTGACCTGGTACTGGTACTCCCTGTATATAGCTCCACATTGATCTGGTACTTCCTGTATATAGCTCCACATTGATCTGGTACTTCCTGTATATAGCTCCACATTGATCTGGTACTGGTACTCCCTGTATATAGCCCCACATTGACCTGGTACTCCCTGTATATAGCTGCACATTGATCTGGTACTCCCTGTATATAGCTCCACATTGACCTGGTACTGGTACTCCCTGTATATAGCTCCACATTGACCTGGTACTGGTACTCCCTGTATATAGCTCCACATTGATCTGGTACTTCCTGTATATAGCTCCACATTGATCTGGTACTGGTACTCCCTGTATATAGCTCCACATTGACCTGGTACTCCCTGTATATAGCTCCACATTGACCTGGTACTGGTACTCCCTGTATATAGCTCCACATTGACCTGGTACTCCCTGTATATAGCTCCACATTGACCTGGTACTGGTACTCCCTGTATATAGCTCCACATTGACCTGGTACTCCCTGTATATAGCTCCACATTGATCTGGTACTCCCTGTATATAGCTCCACATTGATCTGGTACTCCCTGTATATAGCTCCACATTGATCTGGTACTGGTACTCCCTGTATATAGCTCCACATTGACCTGGTACTCCCTGTATATAGCTCCACATTGATCTGGTACTCCCTGTATATAGCTCCACATTGACCTGGTACTCCCTGTATATAGCTCCACATTGACCTGGTACTCCCTGTATATAGCTCCACATTGACCTGGTACTCCCTGTATATAGCTCCACATTGATCTGGTACTCCCTGTATATAGCTCCACATTGATCTGGTACATTGATCTGGCTCCATTCTTGGGTATTGTATTTTATTCCTCGTGTTAGTTACTATTTTATATCTTTTTTTTTTTTACTCTGCATTGCTGGGAAAGGTTCGTAAGAAGCACCAGTTGTATTTGATGCATGTGATAAAACATTTTTTATTTTGACTTATTCCACATTTTGTTGTGTTACAGACTGAATTCAAAATGAATTAAATTGATTTCTCACCCATCTACACACAGTACCCAATAATGACAAAGTGAAAACATGTTTTTAGAATTGTTTGTAAATGTATTAAAAATGAAATACATAAATCTAATTTACATAAGTATTCACACCCCTTAGGTCAGCATTATTGTGTTTTGATGAATTTCTGATACCTTTTAAGACTTTTTTTACTTGATGTTTTTTTTTTTTTTGTATAACCTTTTCCATCTGTTTATCCAGAATTCAAAGCATTTACTTATGATGGAAAACGGTGAGGAAATGTATCACTATTAGGTTTCCATCCAATTGGTGACAGATTTTCAGTATAAAGAAAATCCGCATATTTTCCCAGTGGTGTTTTTAAAGAAGTGCGAAATGACTTAGTGCACACAAAATGTACTTGTTATCTTAAGTTGACACACACAGCACTTTACAGAGCAGCTCAAGTTTCTCTTGACATCATAGCTATGATGAGCCAGCTACCAGTAACGTTACTTGAGAACACAGACTGGTTAGCGTTAGTTAGCCAGCTGCCTGAAGTAGGCTAACAAGCCAACTTTAAAATGACAACTAGCCCAGCTAACTAGCTAGCGAAGTTAGCATAATACATTGCGACGTGTTTAGCTAGCATAACAGTTAAACTCTTTTGGCAGTTCGTCAGCTGTTAATCACTTTGGCTAGTTAACTAGTTTAGTTAGGGTAGTTAGCACAGCTAATCGGATGACACTTGTCAGTGTTACTCCCAATTTGGAAAATATTAACTGAAAACATCGTTTTCATAATCACTGCGACTTAGGCTTTTGCCAGAATAGCAATTGTGTGTGTGGTTAGCTAGCCGATAAAACTAACGTTAGCTAGCTAGCTAGTTAAGTTAGCTTCTTCAACAAGTTTGAACAGGCTAGCAACACTGGTCCCGAAAGACTTGCTAGTTTAGCTAGTCCGAGAGCGGGAGAGACCCGACTCCCAGTCGCTTTTCAACCGTTCCCCAGTTACGGGAAAATGCCTTTACACACAAAGTGGAGGAATACAAGAATATGTCCTGACACCGGACTCTTTTCTTACCGGAGTGTCGGCCCGATACAGTTGGTGTCTGTGCTCTCTATCTCCCGTAGGATGCGTTCCTGTTCCGCTGCTATTTCACCGTTCGCCATGTTTCCATATCCCACCGTAGAACCGGACAGAGGAGAAACGCCGCTCCTTGCGTCACCTAAAAAACACAACAACAACGCAGATACTCCTTTGAGTTCACCTTCCTTTCCTTGCTAGTTTACTTGCCCACTTTCCCTTGCTATAGCTAGTGTTTTGGTTGCCCTCTTCTTGCAATAAATAGTATAAGATAACTTGGATGACAATCACAGTGGTGAAAGGGTTTGACATTTCCATGTTCTGACCTAGCCCAATAATGGACTAAAAAAGCCTAAAGTTACTCCTTATAGTCAAAGGACCTTAAATGTTCTGTTTAATTAAAAGGCGAATCTGCTCTGGAAGACAAAACACACAAATACTCCATCTAAACGTAAATTATAAATTGCGGTATGGTTCTAGAAACAAATCCCTCTACTTTCATATCACATAATAATTTCACAAATACAAAATGCACACTTACTGTACACTGTTTTAAGCGACGCGTGTTAATGTTCAGATCGAGCGTCAAGGCTCTTAACAAAACGACCCCTGTACAGAAGACGCCTTTGTCCAATGACTCTTATGTGTATGGAACTGTGAGTCATGATAAAGGGCCAATTCTGACCATTAGCATCACTCTTTGGTGGCAGTAGCACACCTCTTATCGTCCATAAATCATGGATCATTGGATTCAAGAGAGGTAGCGGAAATGTTCAATTCCCTTGCCTTTGCACATTCATTGATAATGCTGCGCTGCTCAATAAAGGTATAGTTTGGTGACACTTCCGCTTCCACTCCGTGTTTTGTTAAGGCAGTCCATGTTTTACTTTTACCTCGGCCATGGCAGGTGGGAGTGTCTCGCGTCTTGCGTGAGGAAGTGATGGGAAGTTCGGCTCTTTTTACTGATTCGGATCTTTTCGACTCGTTCAGTCAAAAGAACAAATCTTTCGACTCATTTCGTTCATTTGAGTCAGTAATGCCCAGGGCACGCAGGACCCCCTACCGGCGAACGATGAACTGAAACCTCGAAGGAGTCATGATTCTACAAGCCTCTCGTTCACATGTCATTCACCACAACAGGGGGCTTATTGGAGCTGTCATTTGTGACTGAGACTTCTAAACGTGTGCTTTAAACAATGTACATTTGTTGATTGCTAGGAATACACAATAATATTATTCCTTGATACATTTGAAACGAGGTCTAGCTGTGGCCGTAATTGTGAATGACTAGATTGCGAATGACTCTTGGCGGAATGTATTACTTGATAGCCATGACGGTGGTAATAAGTATAATACCGTTCACGTCCTGGAACCCCCCAAAATATTCGTTTATTGAGTTTGTTGAGTTTGTGTCCATCGTAACATTCAATAATCAAATAATTGAATTCATTTTTGCAGCATATGCGATCAAATATCATGTGTTGTTCTGCTCTATGCTGCCTGCAGCATGATCTATTTTCCTCCTGTGTGCTACCTATATCCTCCCGATAGAATCCCCATACTTTAACGATGACATCTTCTCCATCCTAGAGGGGGAGATCAACCATTTCCAGGCCCAGGGACATGTACTAGTCTGTGGGTGACCTAAACGCCAGAACTGGATAAGAACCTGACACCCTCAGCACACAGGGGGACAAACACCTACCTGGAGGTGACAGCATTCCCTCCCAAATATGCCCCCCTAGACACAACTATTACAAAACAACCAACAAAAAATGGGTCACAACTCCTGCAGCTCTGTCGCACGCTGGGTCTGTACATAGTCAATGGTAGGCTAAGAGGGGACTCCTATGGTAGGTACACCTATAGCTCATCTCTTGGCAGTAGTACTGTAGACTACTTTGGTCCTCTGTAGCTCAGCTGGTAGAGCACGGCGCTTGTAACGCCAAGGTAGTGGGTTCGATCCCCGGGACCACCCATACACAAAAAAAAAATGTATGCATGCATGACTGTAAGTCGCTTTGGATAAAAGGGTCTGCTAAATGGCATATTATTATTACTTTATCACTGACCTCAACCCAGAGTCTCTCAGAGCGTTCACATTCAGCCCACTGACACCCCTATCAGATCACAGCAAAATCACAGTCTACCTGAACAGAGAAATACTCAATCATGAGGCATCAAAGCCAAAGGAACTGCACAATATTAAAGAAATGCTATAGATGGAAGGAAAGTAGTGTAGAAATCTACCAGAAAACAATTAGGAAACAACACATTAAATCCCTTTTAGACAACTTCCTGGAAAAAAAGATTTCACTGTAGTAGTGAAGGTGTAAACTTGGCAGTAGAAAGCCTAAACAGTATATTTGACCTTTCGGCTTCCCGATCAAATCTAAAAACAACAACCTAAGAAAATTAACAACAATGACAAATGGTTTGATGAAGAATGCAAAAACCTAAGAAAGAAATTGAGAAACCTATCCAACCAAAAACATAGAGACCCAGAAAACCTGAGTCTACGCCTTCACTATGGTGAATCACTAAAACAATACAGAAATACACTACGGAAAAAGAAGGAACAGCATGTCAGAAATCAGCTCAATGTAATTGAAGAATCCATAGACTCTAACCACTTCTGGGAAAATTGGAAAACACTAAACAAACAACAACACGAAGAGCTATCTATCCAAAATGGAGATAAACCACTTCTCCAATCTTTTTGGCACTATAACAAAGAACAAACAGCAAAAACATATACGTGATCAATTATATTATTATAATATTTGGAACCAAGGACTGATCACCCCAATCCACAAAAGTGGAGACAAATTTGACCCCAATAACTGCAGTGGGATATGCGTCAACAGCAACCTTGGGAATATCCTCTGCATTATCATTAACAGCAGACTAGTTCATTTCCTCAGTGAAAACAATGTACTGAGCAAATGTCAAATAGTCTTTTTACCAAATTATCGTTCAACAGACCACGTATTCATCCACACCCTAATTGACAAAAAAACAAAACAAAACAAAGACTTCTCATGTTGATTTAAAAAAAGCTTTTGACTCAATTTGGCATGAGGGTCTGCTATACAAATTGATAGAAAGAGGTGTTGGGGAAAAAACATACAACATTATAAAATCCATGTACACGGACAACAAATGTACGTTTAAAATTGTCAAAAACCACAAACATTTCTTTCCACAGGGCCGTGGGGTGAGACAGGGATGCAGCTTAAGCATTTACATTTACATTTTACATTTTAGTCATTTATCCAGAGCTACTTACAGTTAGTGATAAGCTTAGCATACATTTTTTTTTCATAAGCCCCACCCTCTTCAACATACAGTGGGGAAAAAAAGTATTTAGTCAGCTATGTACCTATGATGAAAATTACAGGCCTCTCTCATCTTTTTAAGTGGGAGAACTTGCACAATTGGTGGCTGACTAAATACTTTTTTTTCCCCACTGTATATATCACTAGAGAGGTTGAGGGCTTCAAGTTCCTTGGTGTCCACATCACCAACAAACTATCATGGTACAAACACACCAAGACAGTCGTGAAGAGGGCACGACAAAGCCTATTCCCTCTCAGGAGAATGAAAAGATTTGGCATGGGTCCTCAGATCCTCAAAAGTTATACAGCGGCACCATCGAGAGCATCCTGACTGGTTCCATCACCGCCTGGTATGGCAACTGCTCGGCCTCCGACCGCAAGGCACTACAGAGGGTAGTGCGTACGGCGCAGTACATCACTGGGGCCAAGCTTCCTACTATCCAGGACCTCTATACCAGGCGGTGTCAGAGGAAGGCCCTAAAAATTGTCAAAGACTCCAGCCACCCTAGTCATAGACTGTTCTCTCTGCTACCGCACGGCAAGCGGTACCGGAGCGCCAAGTCTAGGTCCAAAAGGCTTCTGAACAGCTTCTACCCCCAAGCCATAAGACTCCTGAACAGCTAATCATGACTACCCAGACTATTTGCATTGTCCCCCCACCCCACCCCATCCCCTTATTTTACGCTGCTGCTACTCTGTTTATTATTTATGCATACTATTTATGCATCTCAAGACATCAGTCAGGAAGTTAAAGCTTGGTCGCAAATGGGTCTTCCAAATGGACAATGACCCCAAGCATACTTCCAAAGTTGTGGCAAAATGGCTTAAGGACAACAAAGTCACGGTATTGGAGTGGCCATCACAAAGCCCTGACCTCAATCCTATAGAAAATGTGTGGGCAGAACTGAAAAAGCGTGTGCGAGCAAGGAGGCCTACGAACCTGACTCAGTTACACCAGCTTTGTCAGGAGGAATGGGCCAAAATTCACCCAACTTATTGTGGGAAGCTTGTGGAAGGCTACCCGAAACGTTTGTCCCAATTTAAAGGCAATGCTACCAAATACTTATTGAGTGTATGTAAACTTCTGACCCACTGGGAATGTGATGAAATAAATAAAAGCTGAAATAAATAATTCTCTCTACTATTATTCTGACATTTCACATTCTTAAAATAAAGTGGTGATCCTAACTGATCTAAGACAGGGAATTTCTACTAGGATTAAATGTCTGGAATTCTGAATAACTGAGTTTAAATGTATTTGGCTAAGGTGTATGTAAACTTCTGACTTCAACTGTAGTGTTTTCCTTGATGGCCAAAAAGCTCAATTTGAGTCTCATCTGACCAGAGTACCTTCTTCCATATGTTTGGGGAGTCTCCCACATGCCTTTTGGCGAACACCAAACATGTTTGCTTATTTTTTTCTTTAAGCAATAGCTTTTTTCTGGCCACTCTTCTGTAAAGCCCAGCTCTGTGGAGTGTATGGCTTAAAGTGGTCCTATGGACAGATACTCCAATCTCCGCTGTGGAGCTTTGCAGCTCCTTCAGGGTTATCTTTGGTCTCTTTGTTGCTTCTCTGATTAATGCCCTCCTTGCCTGGTCCGTGAGTTTTGGTGGGCGGCCCTCTCTTGGCAGGTTTGTTGTGGTGCCATATTCTTTCCATTTTTTTATAATGGATTTAATGGTGCTCCGTGGGATGTTCAGTTTCAGATATTTTTTTATAACCCAACCCTGATCGGGACTTCTCCACAACTTTGTCCCTGACCTCTTTGGAGAGCTCCTTGGTCTTCATGGTGCCGCTTGCTTGCTTGGTGGTGCCCCTTGTTTAGTGGTGTGGCAGACTCTGGGGCCTTTCAGAACAGGTGTATATATACTGAGATCATGTGACAGATCATGTGACACTTAGATTGCACACAGGTGGACTTTATTTAACTAATTATGTGACTTCTGAAGGTAATTGGTTGCACCAGATCTTATTTAGGGGCTTCATAGCAAAGGGGGTGAATACTTATGCAGGCACCACTTTTCCGTTAATTATTTTTTAGACTTTTTTAATACTTTTTTTTTCATTTCACTTCACCAATTTGGACTATTTTGTGCATGTCCATTACATGAAATCCAAATTAAAATCCATTTAAATTACAGGTTGTAATGCAACAAAATAGGAAAAACGCCAAAGGGGGTGAATACTTTTGCAAGGCACTGTATGTGCAGACTCAGTGAGCATAGCCTTGCTATTGAGAAAGGCTGCCGTAGGCAGACCTGGCTCTCAAGAGAAGACAGGTTATGTGCACACTGCCCACAAAATGAGGTGGAAATTTCCTAATTTCCTGCCAAATGTATGACCATATTAGAGACACATATTTCCCTTAGATTACTCAGACCCACAAAGAATTCGAAAACAAATCCAATTTTGATAAACTCCCTTATCTACTGTGTGAAATTCCACAGTTTGCAATCACAGCAGCAAGATTTGTGACCTGTTGCCACAAGAAAAGGGCAACCATTGAAGAACAAACACCATTGTAAATACAACCCATATTTATTTATTTTCCCTTTTGTAGTTTAACTATTTGCATATCGGTACAACACTGTATGTAGACATAATATGACATTTTAAATGTCTTTATTCTTTAGGAACTGTTGTGTAATGTTTACTGTAAACACTTTTGTTTATTATCTATTTCACTTACTTTGGCAATGTAAACATATGTTTCCCATGCCAATAAAGCCCTTTGAATTTAATTGAATTTAATTGATTCCAAGGTGTGGGAAGTGTGCAGGAGGGCATGGAGTGTGGGGTTAGTTGGATGGGTGTTTTATTTTAATTACATTTTTTATTTTCCCCTTTTCCCATTTTGTTTCACAAAGTATAATGGATTTATATTTTAGTCCAGTTTGGGGCGGTAATGCAACATATTGGATGCCGACCGCCGTTATACCCCATTGAAGAAGAGGAACTGCGCATCACCAGCACAGATAGAACAATGAGACAGATATTTCACCGGATGTATAAATGTGAAGCATCCGCTTGTCGTTTCCACTCACTACATAGCTAACTATGGTAGTGCGAGGAAGCCCAGTGGCCGGCAGTGGGAGAAGATGGATCTAGATGGATTTTGACCTACATTCTGCAAATGTTCTCATCGATGAAACATTTGATCTCAATACAATTTTCTGCTCCCCAAACTACAATATGGACTAGGTTTTGTAGACGTTACCCTTTGCCAAAGTTTGAAAAAAAAAATAGCGTTGTTTAGAAGGAGTGCAAAGGCGAATAGAGTTATTGCACACACGTACTTCACAGAGTAGGCGGAAATATGCACGTTTGCTAGAACACGCCAACAGGACCTCGCTTGGCTCTGCCCAACTCCTTGCTGTTCTGCCCACTATGACTCATTTGTTCCCGTTTGAAACGACGGGCTGTGGTCTATCTTGGTGAAGTTATAGGAGTCTTTGTCACTAGCGTGAGGTTCGAAGTTCAAAGCGTTTGAAGTAAACAACAGCAACAGCATGGAGGTAAGATAACTGCCTTAAAAAAATAATCTCTAAAACCAATTCAAAATGTACACATAAACCGCTTGTTTCGATGGAAAGTCACTGAATGCTGCGAATACATTGTCTTGGGATGCTTTTGAACTGAGGAGCCTGCAGAATGGTTGGCCATTCTGTTCAATCCAAGGAGCATAGTCCATTTATTGTCATTAGTGGAAAAGGACAAATGTAGCTAACGAGAGGCTTAGGCCTTCAATCATTGGCCTCTGGTTTTGTACAGTATTACATTATATTGTTTTGTACAGTATTACACTGTCTGTCTGTTGTAGGTCTATGGTGTGGTTACAGGGTTAGTCTATGTGTTGTAGGTCTATGGTGTGGTTACAGGGTTAGTCTATGTGTTGTAGGTCTATCGTATGGTTACAGGGTTAGTCTATGTGTTGTAGGTCTATCGTATGGTTACAGGGTTAGTCTATGTGTTGTAGGTCTATCGTATGGTTACAGGGTTAGTCTATGTGTTGTAGGTCTATGGTGTGGTTACAGGGTTAGTCTATGTGTTGTAGGTCTATGGTGTGGTTACAGGGTTAGTGTATGTGTTGTAGGTCTATGGTGTGGTTACAGGGTTAGTCTATGTGTTGTAGGTCTATGGTTTGGTTACAGGGTTAGTCTATGTGTTGTAGGTCTATGGTGTGGTTACAGGGTTAGTCTATGTGTTGTAGGTCTATGGTGTGGTTACAGGGTTAGTCTATGTGTTGTAGGTCTATCGTATGGTTACAGGGTTAGTCTATGTGTTGTAGGTCTATCGTATGGTTACAGGGGTTAGTCTATGTGTTGTAGGTCTATGGTGTGGTTACAGGGTTAGTCTATGTGTTGTAGGTCTATGGTGTGGTTACAGGGTTAGTGTATGTGTTGTAGGTCTATGGTGTGGTTACAGGGTTAGTCTATGTGTTGTAGGTCTATGGTTTGGTTACAGGGTTAGTCTATGTGTTGTAGGTCTATGGTGTGGTTACAGGGTTAGTCTATGTGTTGTAGGTCTATGGTGTGGTTACAGGGTTAGTCTATGTGTTGTAGGTCTATCGTATGGTTACAGGGTTAGTCTATGTGTTGTAGGTCTATCGTATGGTTACAGGGTTAGTCTATGTGTTGTAGGTCTATGGTGTGGTTACAGGGTTAGTCTATGTGTTGTAGGTCTATGGTATGGTTACAGGGTTAGTGTATGTGTTGTAGGTCTATGGTATGGTTACAGGGTTAGTCTATGTGTTGTAGGTCTATGGTATGGTTACAGGGTTAGTGTATGTGTAGCCTCTGTAGGTTTATATATCAGATGTCTCTTCTCTCCCAGCCCCGGCAGAAGTTGGTAAACTCAGTGGACCGCTGTGTAGACGAAGCCCTGGAAGGCATTGTCTCTAGCTCTGGATGTCTCTCTCTACTGAGGGGCCACAGGGTGGTGGTCAGGGCTGACCTGGAGGCCCTCAGGGGCCGGGTGGCCCTGCTGTCTGGAGGGGGGTCTGGGCACGAGCCAGCACACGCAGGTAGGACACTCATACCTGAATACACACATTCAGACACCAATGTTGCGAATTCAGGGGACCTGACCGGGACTCGAAATCTGGGTCCAGCGACTGTCAACCCAACCATTCTTGACGAGGTCTCTAGATGTATACACACCACACACACACACACACATACACACACACACACAGTCTCTCTCTACTGAGGGGCCACAGGGTGGTGGTCAGGGCTGACCTGGGGGTCCTCAGGGGAGGAGTGGCCCTGCTCTCAGGAGGGGGGCCTGGACACGAGCCAGCACACGCATCCCCTCTCTCTCTCTCCTCTCTCTCTCACTCTCTCTCCTCTCTGTCCTCTCTCTCTCTCTCTCTGTCCTCTCTCTCTCTGTCTCGCTCTCTCTCTCTCTCTCTCTCTCTCTCTCTCTCTCTCTCTCCTTTTGTCTCTCCTCTCTCTCTCCTCTCCTCTCTCTCTATCTCTCGCTCCTCTCTCCTTTCTCTCTCCTCTCTCTCTCTCCTCTCTCCTCTCCTCTCTCCTCTCTCCTCTCCTCTCTCCTCTCCTCTCCTCTCCTCTCTCTCTCTCTCTCCTCTCTCTCCTCTCTCTCCTCTCTCTCTCCTCTCTCTCTCTCTCTGTCCTCTCTCTCTCTGTCCTCTCTCTCTCTGTCCTCTCTCTCTCTCTGTCTCTCTCTCTCTCTCTCTCCTCTCTCTCTCTCTCTGTCTCTCTCTCTCCTCTGTCTCTCTGTCTCTCTCTCTCTTTCTCTCTCTCCTCTCTCCTTCTCTCTCTCTCCTCTCTCCTTCTCTCTCTCTATCTCTCGCTCCTCTCTCCTCTCTCTCTCTCTCTCATTTCTCTCCTCTCTCTCTCTCTCCTCTCCTCTCTCTCTCTCTCTCTCTCCTCTCTCTCTCACTCTCTCTCCTCTCTCTCTCTCTCTCTGTCCTCTCTCTCTCTCTCTGTCTCTGTCTCTGTCTCTGTCTCTCTCTCTCTCTCTCTCTATCTCTCTCTCCTCTGTCTCTCTCTCTCTCCTCTGTCTCTCTGTCTCTGTCTCTCTCTCTCTTTCTCTCTCTCTCCTCTCTCCTTCTCTCTCCTTCTCTCTCTCTCTATCTCTCGCTCCTCTCTCCTCTCTCTCTCTCTCCTTTCTCTCTCCTCTCTCTCTCCTCTCTCTCTCTCTCGCTCCTCTCTCCTCTCTCTCTCTCCTCTCTCTCTCCCCTCTCTCTCTCTCCTCTCTCTCTCCTCTCTCTCCTCTCCTCTCTCCTCTCTCTCCTCTCTCCTCTCTCTCCTCTCTCTCCTTTCTCTCTCTCCAGGGTACATAGGCAGTGGTATGCTATCAGCAGCAGTAGCAGGTGGTGTCTTTGCATCCCCTCCCCCAGCCAGCGTTCTGGCGGCCATTTTGTCTCTACGTGACGCTGGAGCGTTGGGCGTTCTAGTCATCGTTAAGAACTACACCGGAGACCGCCTCAACTTCGGCCTCGCTGCCGAACAGGCCCGTAACCGTGGCGTCGCAGTCGAAATGGTGATTGTCGCCGACGACTGTGCGTTTGATCAACCCAGTAAGGCGGGGAGGAGGGGCCTGTGTGGGACGGTGTTCGTTCACAAGGTAATGGATAAATGGAACAGTGTGTGTGATCTCTTTTTGACCATATTATAAAAGACAAAAGTATAGCATTTTATATTCAGATATAGGATTTTAACCACTGACTTCAACTTTAAACCCAATCATCTAGGACTGTTTTGATGTTACCACATCATCAAAATAAAGTCATTGATCTCTCTTAATCTCGTTCAGCTTGCTGGGGCTCTGGCTGAAGAAGGTTGTCCATTGGATGAGATCGTCTCCAAGGTGACAGAGGCAGTGAAGGGCATTGGTGAGATCTAGGCACGCTCACGACTGTTTCACCCAGTCAGCTTTTCTCTTGTCTGTATCTGTCACGTGAGTATTTACGGCGAGTGTATGTTCCTCCTGTAGGTACTCTGGGTGTCAGCTTATCTCCCTGCAGTGTTCCAGGCTGTCTGCCCTCCTTTGACCTGCCTGCTGGGGAGATGGAGCTGGGACTGGGTGAGATAGAGAGAGAGTGAGGGAGACCTGGTACTGGGTGAGGGAGGGAGAGCTGGTACTGGGTGAGGGAGGGAGAGCTGGTACTGGGTGAGGGAGGGAGAGCTGGTACTGGGTGAGGGAGGGAGACCTGGTACTGGGTGAGGGAGGGAGAGCTGGTACTGGGTGAGGGAGGGAGAGCTGGTACTGGGTGAGGGAGAGAGAGCTGGTACTGGGTGAGGGAGGGAGAGCTGGTATTGGGTGAGGGAGGGAGAGCTGGTACTGGGTGAGGGAGGGAGGGAGGGAGGGAGCTGGGTCTGGGTGAGGGAGGGAGAGCTGGTACTGGGTGAGGGAGGGAGAGCTGGTATTGGGTGAGGGAGGGAGAGCTGGTACTGGGTGAGGGAGGGAGGGAGGGAGCTGGGTCTGGGGGAGGGAGGGAGAGCTGGTACTGGGTGAGGGAGGGAGAGCTGGTACTGGGTGAGGGAGGGAGAGCTGGTACTGGGTGAGGGAGGGAGAGCTGGTACTGGGTGAGGGAGGGAGAGCTGGTACTGGGTGAGGGAGGGAGGGAGAGCTGGTACTGGGTGAGGGAGGGAGGGAGGGGTCTGGGTGAGGGAGGGAGAGCTGGTACTGGGTGAGGGAGGGAGGGAGCTGGGACTGGGTGAGGGAGGGAGAGCTGGTACTGGGTGAGGGAGGGAGGGAGAGCTGGTACTGGGTGAGGGAGGGAGGGAGAGCTGGTACTGGGTGAGGGAGGGAGGGAGCTGGGTCTGGGTGAGGGAGGGAGAGCTGGTACTGGGTGAGGGAGGGAGGGAGCTGGTACTGGGTGAGGGAGGGAGGGAGGGGTCTGGGTGAGGGAGGGAGAGCTGGTACTGGGTGAGGGAGGGAGGGGAGCTGGTACTGGGTGAGGGAGGGAGAGCTGGTACTGGGTGAGGGAGGGAGAGCTGGTACTGGGTGAGGGAGGGAGAGCTGGTACTGGGTGAGGGAGGGAGAGCTGGTACTGGGTGAGGGAGGGAGAGCTGGTACTGGGTGAGGGAGGGAGGGAGCTGGGTCTGGGTGAGGGAGGGAGACCTGGTACTGGGTGAGGGAGGGAGAGCTGGTACTGGGTGAGGGAGGGAGAGCTGGTACTGGGTGAGGGAGGGAGGGAGCTGGGACTGGGTGAGGGAGGGAGAGCTGGTACTGGGTGAGGGAGGGAGGGAGCTGGGACTGGGTGAGGGAGGGAGGGAGCTGGGACTGGGTGAGGGAGGGAGAGCTGGGACTGGGTGAGGGAGGGAGGGAGAGCTGGTACTGGGTGAGGGAGGGAGAGCTGGTACTGGGTGAGGGAGGGAGGGAGCTGGGACTGGGTGAGGGAGGGAGAGCTGGTACTGGGTGAGGGAGGGAGGGAGGGAGCTGGGTCTGGGTGAGGGAGGGAGAGCTGGTACTGGGTGAGGGAGGGAGAGCTGGTACTGGGTGAGGGAGGGAGAGCTGGTACTGGGTGAGGGAGGGAGGGAGAGCTGGTACTGGGTGAGGGAGGGAGAGCTGGTACTGGGTGAGGGAGGGAGGTAGAGCTGGTACTGGGTGAGGGAGGGAGGGAGAGCTGGTACTGGGTGAGGGAGGGAGAGCTGGTACTGGGTGAGGGAGGGAGAGCTGGTACTGGGTGAGGGAGGGAGAGCTGGTACTGGGTGAGGGAGGGAGGGAGAGCTGGTACTGGGTGAGGGAGGGAGAGCTGGTACTGGGTGAGGGAGGGAGGTAGAGCTGGTACTGGGTGAGGGAGGGAGGGAGAGCTGGTACTGGGTGAGTGAGGGAGAGCTGGTACTGGGTGAGGGAGGGAGGGAGCTGGGTCTGGGTGAGGGAGGGAGAGCTGGTACTGGGTGAGGGAGGGAGGGAGAGCTGGTACTGGGTGAGGGAGGGAGGGAGAGCTGGTACTGGGTGAGGGAGGGAGACCTGGTACTGGGTGAGGGAGGGAGAGCTGGTACTGGGTGAGGGAGGGAGGGAGAGCTGGTACTGGGTGAGGGAGGGAGGGAGAGCTGGTACTGGGTGAGGGAGGGAGAGCTGGGACTGGGTGAGGGAGGGAGACCTGGTACTGGGTGAGGGAGGGAGAGCTGGTACTGGGTGAGGGAGGGAGGGCGAGCTGGTACTGGGTGAGGGAGGGAGGGAGAGCTGGTACTGGGTGAGGGAGGGAGGGAGCTGGGACTGGGTGAGGGAGGGAGACCTGGTACTGGGTGAGGGAGGGAGAGCTGGTACTGGGTGAGGGAGGGAGAGCTGGTACTGGGTGAGGGAGGGAGAGCTGGTACTGGGTGAGGGAGGGAGAGCTGGTACTGGGTGAGGGAGGGAGAGCTGGTACTGGGTGAGGGAGGGAGGGAGAGCTGGTACTGGGTGAGGGAGGGAGGGAGAGCTGGTACTGGGTGAGGGAGGGAGGGAGAGCTGGTACTGGGTGAGGGAGGGAGAGCTGGTACTGGGTGAGGGAGGGAGGGAGAGCTGGTACTGGGTGAGGGAGGGAGGGAGAGCTGGTACTGGGTGAGGGAGGGAGAGCTGGTACTGGGTGAGGGAGGGAGGGAGAGCTGGTACTGGGTGAGGGAGGGAGGGAGAGCTGGTACTGGGTGAGGGAGGGAGAGCTGGTACTGGGTGAGGGAGGGAGGGAGGGAGAGCTGGGTCTGGGTACATTACATTAAATGTTTGGAATAGATAACTTATATTGGGGGGGAAAGAGCAGTTAGTTATTTATTATTTAGATCATGTTAATGTCTTTCTCCTCAGGTATCCATGGTGAGCCTGGCATTAAGAGGTCAAAGGTCAGTGTAATAAAGTTAGTGTACAGTATAGGCTGTGTTCCAAATTGCACTCTATCATCTGGTCAAAAGTAGTGCACATATGTAATAAAAGGGTGTCATGTGGTCCCGTGTAGCGCAGTTGGTAGAGCATGGCGTATGTAACGCCAGGGTTGTGGGTTCGATTCCCACGGGGGGCCAGTAAAAGTATGAAAATGTATGCACTCACTAACTGTAAGTTGCTCTGGATAAGAGCGTCTGCTAAAATGACTCGAATGTAAATGTGTAGTAATACGGTGGCATTTGAAATGCACCTGTTGTATTTCTATTAATTTGATCTGTATATCATCGGGGCTGGAGATGTTGTATATCATCGGGGCTGGAGATGTTGTATATCATCGGGGCTGGAGATGTTGTATATAATCGGGGCTGGAGATGTTGTATATCATCGGGGCTGGAGATGTTGTATATCATCGGGGCTGGAGATGTTGTATATCATCGGGGCTGGAGATGTTGTATATAATCGGGGCTGGAGATGTTGTATATCATCGGGGCTGGAGATGTTGTATATCATCGGGGCTGGAGATGTTGTATATCATCGGGGCTGGAGATGTTGTATATCATCGGGGCTGGAGATGTTGTATATCATCGGGGCTGGAGATGTTGTATATCATCGGGGCTGGAGATGTTGTATATCATCGGGGCTGGAGATGTTGTATATCATCGGGGCTGGAGATGTTGTATATCATCGGGGCTGGAGATGTTGTATATCATCGGGGCTGGAGATGTTGTATATCATCGGGGCTGGAGATGTTGTATATCATCGGGGCTGGAGATGTTGTATATCATCGGGGCTGGAGATGTTGTATATCATCGGGGCTGGAGATGTTGTATATCATCGGGGCTGGAGATGTTGTATATCATCGGGGCTGGAGATGTTGTATATCATCGGGGCTGGAGATGTTGTATATCATCGGGGCTGGAGATGTTGTATATCATCGGGGCTGGAGATGTTGTATATCATCGGGGCTGGAGATGTTGTATATCATCGGGGCTGGAGATGTTGTATATCATCGGGGCTGGAGATGTTGTATATCATCGGGGCTGGAGATGTTGTATATCATCGGGGCTGGAGATGTTGTATATCATCGGGGCTGGAGATGTTGTATATCATCGGGGCTGGAGATGTTGTATATCATCGGGGCTGGAGATGTTGTATATCATCGGGGCTGGAGATGTTGTATATCATCGGGGCTGGAGATGTTGTATATCATCGGGGCTGGAGATGTTGTGTATAATCGGGGCTGGAGATGTTGTATATAATCGGGGCTGGAGATGATGATGATGATGATGCCATGATGACCTCTCTTTTAGGTGACCTCGGCAGACCAGGTGGTGAAGACCATGGTAGACCATATGACCAACCCTGCCAGCCAATCACATCTGTCGCTGAAGTCGGGTACAAGGGCCACCACACTTAATCAGTGAAAAGTTGAAAATGTGGAAAACTCCTTTTAACCATGTACCCTCCTTTTAACCATGTACCCTCCTTTTAACCATGTACCCTCCTTTTAACCATGTACCCTCCCTCTCTCCGTTACAGGTGACAGTGTGGTTCTGTGTGTCAACAACCTTGGAGCGCTGTCTTGTCTAGAGATAGCTGTTGTTACTAGTTCTGCCATTCACTACCTGGGTAAGACACTAACTGCCAAACTGTGTGAATAACAATGCATAATATTGTATTTTATTGCATTATGAAAAGCTAATTGTTAACCTCACATCGTTATTGGGGGCACCTTGTTTACATTCTCTGTGGAATCTCTCTTTGAATTCAGTTATTTTTTTTGCCATGGTTACAGAGGGTCGTGGGGTGCGGGTTGCCCGGGCGATGTCGGGGTCATTTATGACATCACTGGAGATGGCCGGAGTGTCTCTGTCACTGATGAGAGCAGACCAGGAGATACTCCGACTGTTTGGTGAGAGCACACAGTCACCTTGTAACACTGGTTTGGTGAGAACACACACAGTCACCTTGTAACACTGGTTTGGTGAGAACACACACAGTCACCTTGTAACACTGGTTTGGTGAGAACACACACAGTCACCTTGTAACACTGGTTTGGTGAGAACACACACAGTCACCTTGTACCACTGGTTTGGTGAGAACACACACAGTCACCTTGTAACACTGGTTTGGTGAGAACACACACAGTCACCTTGTAACACTGGTTTGGTGAGAACACACACAGTCACCTTGTAACACTGGTTTGGTGAGAACACACACAGTCACCTTGTAACACTGGTTTGGTGAGAACACACACAGTCACCTTGTAACACTGGTTTGGTGAGAACACACACAGTCACCTTGTAACACTGGTTTGGTGAGAACACACACAGTCACCTTGTAACACTGGTTTGGTGAGAACACACACAGTCACCTTGTAACACTGGTTTGGTGAGAACACACACAGTCACCTTGTAACACTGGTTTGGTGAGAACACACACAGTCACCTTGTAACACTGGTTTGGTGAGAACACACACAGGGAGAATCTCAATTGGTTCTGCACACCTCTCCTCGGACCTCTCTCACCTCTTTTTGAAAAAGGTCAAAGTTAAATGAGCGGAGGCGATAGGGGAACGTGGAAACAAATGCACTTGTATGAAATGAGACTCCAGTCGCGCGTCATCATGAAGTTTACAGAGGAGGAATCCATAAATAAATGTGTAAAGTGATAGTTAAAAGGATACGATAGTTTTAACATGTTGTCATGCCTTTCTCCTTTGAGAAATCAACAGCTGAATGAAAGGGGGTGTGGTGGATTATAAAACACTTTGGCACTAGCTGTCACGAGGATACTCTTGTGCATCCTCTGTCGAGGAGGGGAACAGACTCCTACTAACCAATGGACACTCCTCAACCACTTATCGGTTTCCCAGGAGTCAAGGAGAAGACACACTATTGCCCAATTGAGAATCTCCCCCACACACACTGCCGAATACGCTGACAAATACCTCCCCATCTCTCTCTCTCTCTCTCTCTCTCCCTCTCTCCCTCCCCATCTCTCTCTCCTCCGTCCCCCCATCTCTCTCCCTCTTTCCCCCATCTCCCTCTTTCCCCCATCTCCCTCCCTCCCCATCTCTCTCTCTCCCTCCCTCCCCCATCTCCCTCCCTCCCCCCATCTTCCTCCCTCCCAATCTTTCTCTCTCTCCCTCCCTCTCCATCTCTCTCTCTCCCTCCCTCCCCCCATCTCCCTCTCTCCCTCCCTCCCCATCTCTCTCTCTCCCTCCCTCCCCATCTCTCTCTCTCTCCCTCCCTCCACATCTCTCTCCCTCCCCATCTCCCCATCTCCCGCCACATCTCTCTCCCCCCATCTCTCTCCCCATCTCCCTCTCAGATGCCAAGACCACAGCCCCTGCCTGGCCCAACCTCAGCACTGTGTGTATCAGTGGGAGGAGTTACATTCTGGACCCTCCAGCGAAAGACATGCAAGAGACCTCGCACACAGAAGGTACGGTTAGGACAACACACACACTTACACACACCTGACACCTCACACGGGCGGTAGCCTACAGCTAAGACCTGTTGGAATAGTATCATGCCAAGGCTTAGCTCACTGGGCTAACAGTCTTGGGGGATGCAGGAGACCTAGGTTTAGCTCACTGGGCTAACAGTCTTGGGGGATGCAGGAGACCTAGGTTTAGCTCACTGGGCTAACAGTCTTGGGGGATGCAGGAGACCTAGGTTTAGCTCACTGGGCTAACAGTCTTGGGGGATGCAGGAGACCTAGGTTTAGCTCACTGGGCTAACAGTCTGGGGGATGCAGGAGACCTGGGTTTAGCTCACTGGGCTAACAGTCTTGGGGGATGCAGGAGACCTAGGTTTAGCTCACTGGGCTAA
>NC_059199.1:10269191-10324191 GCF_020615455.1 Coregonus clupeaformis
TTTCTGATATTTTTTTATAACCCAACCCTGATCGGGACTTCTCCACAACTTTGTCCCTGACCTGTTTGGAGAGCTCCTTGGTCTTCATGGTGCCGCTTGCTTGGTGGTGCCCTTTGTTTAGTGGTGTTGCAGACTCTGGGGCCTTTCAGAACAGGTGTATACATACTGAGATCATGTGACAGATTGCACACAGGTGGACTTTATTTAACTAATTATGTGACTTCTGAAGGTAATTGGTTGCACCAGATCTTATTTAGGGGCTTCATAGCAAAGGGGGTGAATACATATGCACGCACCACTTTTCCGTTATTTATTTTGTAGAATTCTTTGAAACTTCACCAATTTGCACTATTTTGTGTATGTCCATTACATGAAATCCAAATAAAAATCAATTTAAATTACAGGTTGTAATGCAACAAAATAGGAAAAACGCCAAGGGGGGTGAATACTTTTACAAGGCACATCAGAATGTGTTATCGGACAGTTATTTATATATATATATATATACAGTGGGGGAAAAAAGTATTTAGTCAGCCACCAATTGTGCAAGTTCTCCCACTTAAAAAGATGAGAGAGGCCTGTAATTTTCATCATAGGTACACGTCAACTATGACAGACAAATTGAGAAAAAATAATCCAGAAAATCACATTGTAGGATTTTTTATGAATTTATTTGCAAATTATGGTGGAAAATAAGTATTTGGTCACCTACAAACAAGCAAGATTTCTGGCTCTCACAGACCTGTAACAACTTCTTTAAGAGGCTCCTCTGTCCTCCACTGCGTTACCTGTATTAATGGCACCTGTTTGAACTTGTTATCAGTATAAAAGACACCTGTCCACAACCTCAAACAGTCACACTCCAAACTCCACTATGGCCAAGACCAAAGAGCTGTCAAAGGACACCAGAAACAAAATTGTAGACCTGCACCAGGCTGGGAAGACTGAATCTGCAATAGGTAAGCAGCTTGGTTTGAAGAAATCAACTGTGTGAGCAATTATTAGGAAATGGAAGACATACAAGACCACTGATAATCTCCCTCGATCTGGGGCTCCACGCAAGATCTCACCCCGTGGGGTCAAAATGATCACAAGAACGGTGAGCAAAAATCCCAGAACCACACGGGGGGACCTAGTGAATGACCTGCAGAGAGCTGGGACCAAAGTAAAAAAGCCTACCATCAGTAACACACTACGCCGCCAGGGACTCAAATCCTGCAGTCCCCCTGCTTAAGCCAGTACATGTCCAGGCCCGTCTGAAGTTTGCTAGAGTGCATTTGGATGATCCAGAAGAGGATTGGGAGAATGTCATATGGTCAGATGAAACCAAAATATAACTT
Source organism: Coregonus clupeaformis (assembly GCF_020615455.1). NCBI lineage: Eukaryota > Metazoa > Chordata > Actinopteri > Salmoniformes > Salmonidae > Coregonus > Coregonus clupeaformis. The sequence continues at coordinate 10,270,532 of NC_059199.1, forward strand.
TTTGGTAAAAACTCAACTTGTCGTGTTTGGAGGACAAAGAATGCTGAGTTGCATCCAAAGAACACCATACCTACTGTGAAGCATGGGGGTGGAAACATCATGCTTTGGGGCTGTTTTTCTGCAAAGGGACCAGGACGACTGATCCGTGTAAAGGAAAGAATGAATGGGGCCATGTATCGTGAGATTTTGAGTGAAAACCTCCTTCCATCAGCAAGGGCATTGAAGATGAAACGTGGCTGGGTCTTTCAGCATGACAATGATCCCAAACACACCGCCCGGGCAACGAAGGAGTGGCTTCGTAAGAAGCATTTCAAGGTCCTGGAGTGGCCTAGCCAGTCTCCAGATCTCAACCACATAGAAAATCTTTGGAGGGTGTTGAAAGTCCGTGTTGCCCAGCGACAGCCCCAAAACATCACTGCTCTAGAGGAGATCTGCATGGAGGAATGGGCCAAAATACCAGCAACAGTGTGTGAAAACCTTGTGAAGACTTACAGAAAACGTTTGACCTGTGTCATTGCCAACAAAGGGTATATAACAAAGTATTGAGAAACTTTTGTTATTGACCAAATACTTATTTTCCACCATAATTTGCAAATAAATTCATTAAAAATCCTACAATGTGATTTTCTGGATTTTTTTTTTCTCATTTTGTCTGTCATAGTTGACGTGTACCTATGATGAAAATTACAGGCCTCTCTCATCTTTTTAAGTGGGAGAACTTACACAATTGGTGGCTGACTAAATACTTTTTTCCCCACTGTGTGTGTATATATATATATATATATATATATATATATATATATATATATATATATATATATATATATATATACCATATACCTACTTACATTTAGGAAGCGAATAGGTTGCATGTAGTTAAAATATGAGGCATAATAATTGTAATCAGAAGATACTATTAACATGTCAATATTATCGGTAACAGAATAAATAGCTATAGAATAACTGCAGAATAAATCATGCGTAGTTGAAAATTGTCCACCCATGGTAGGATACTGCCCCATTTAAGAGGGTACAACATCTATTCTATGTGATTCTCACCAAATATATTGTCTTCTCACACAATTCAAACCCCACAATCAATAAACAGCTCATGAAGCTCTCCTAGTCTACAGATCACACATTGCGAACAAATAATCGGAACTAAAAAACTCCACACATATTTTGGAATTTCTGTGCATCCTTGACAATCACTAATCAATATTTAAAAAAACAGCACACGTTTTTTTTTTTTTACGTGAACCTGCACATCATCATCTGCTCTCTTTTGTGGCACCAATGTGAGGGGTTATGGCAGTAGTCTAGTGTGAGGGGTTATGGCAGTAGTCTAGTGTGAGGGGTTATGGCAGTAGTCTAGTGTGAGGGGTTATGGCAGTAGTCTAGTGTGAGGGGTTATGGCAGTAGTCTAGTGTGAGGGGTTATGGCAGTAGTCTAGTGTGAGGGGTTATGGCAGTAGTCTAGTGTGAGGGGTTATGGCAGTAGTCTAGTGTGAGGGGTTATGGCAGTAGTCTAGCGTGAGGGGTTATGGCAGTAGTCTAGCGTGAGGGGTTATGGCAGTAGTCTAGTGTGAGGGGTTATGGCAGGGGAAACGGTTTTGCAGACGTCTCGAGATGGTCTCAGTTCGGTTCGCTTCGGGGGCTCTTTTGAGAGGTGTGAGTTCCTTTGGAGTGTTCACACTGCACAAAACATTAAGCGAACTGCACTGAGTTCACAGAAATTGGCTGAAAGGGACCAAGTGTGAAAACACCCCAAGAATATGCTAAAAAGAAATATGCTGCTATGTAACTGTATGTGTGTATTTTTGTGAAAGTGTCTAAACTCTCTCTTGTCCAGTTGGATGCTCTGTGTCCAGCAGTGGAGGAACTGAGGAGACTGACAACATCGCCACCTGGTGGTCACATGGCCATTCTGCAGGCTGCTGTGGAGGTACAGGACTGTACTACAACTTAGACCTAGACCTGATGGTTATACCTAGAACTGATGACTATACCTAGACCTGATGGTTATACCTAGACCTGATGGCTATACCTAGACCTGATGGTTATACCTAGACCTGATGGTTATACCTAGACCTGATGGTTATACCTAGACCTGATGGTTATACCTAGACCTGATGGCTATACCTAGACCTGATGGTTATACCTAGACCTGATGGCTATACCTAGACCTGATGGCTATACCTAGACCTGATGGTTATACCTAGACATGATGGCTATACCTAGACCTGATGGCTATACCTAGACCTGATGGTTATACCTAGACCTGATGGTTATACCTAGACCTGATGGTTATACCTAGACCTGATGGCTATACCTAGACCTGATGGCTATACCTAGACCTGATGGCTATACCTAGACCTGATGGTTATACCTAGACCTGATGGTTATACCTAGACCTGATGGTTATACCTAGACCTGATGGTTATACCTAGACCTGATGGTTATACCTAGACCTGATGACTATACCTAGACCTGATGGTTATACCTAGACCTGATGGTTATACCTAGACCTGATGGCTATACCTAGACCTGATGGTTATACCTAGACCTGATGGCTATACCTAGACCTGATGACTATACCTAGACCTGATGACTATACCTAGACCTAGTCCTTCAATTCCACCATATTGCGTAGACCAGGGGTAGGCAACCCTGTTCCTGGAGCGCTGCAGGTACTGCAGGATTTTGTTCCAACTAAGCACAACACCAGACCAACTGAGTTAATTGATCAGGTCAGTGATTGCCTAAATTCAACACACCTGGGGCCTCATTTATCAATCATGCGTAGGCACAAATCTGAGTAAACCATGTGTGGGATCATTTCCACGCAAAGTGTGAAATTGATCGATATGAAAGTTTGCTTGAGAGTGTGCGTACATTTAGGCCCAGCCATGACCATGCGGAGCACAGTGCCAAGCGGTGGAATAAGGGAACTGCTTGTCAAGCGTAGAACGGGGGAAAACAGATCCGTGTTCAATCCCAGCCGGCCGTGACCGGGAGACCCATGAGGCGGCGCACAATTGGCCCAGCGTCGTCCTGGTTAGGGGAGGGTTTGGCCGGCCGGGATTTCCTTGTCCCATCGCGCTCTAGCGACTCCTTGTGGCGGGCCAGGCGCCTGCACGCTGACTTCGGTCACCAGCTGGGCAGTGTTTCCTCTGACACGTTGGTGCGGCTGGCTTCCGGGTTCAGCGAGCAGTGTGTCAAGAAGCAGTGCGGCTTGGCAAGCTCTTGTTTTCGGAGGACACATGGCTCTCGACCTTCGCCTCTCCCGAGTCCATAGGGGAGTTGCAGCGATGGGACAAGACTGTAACTACAAATTTACCCCACGAAAAAGGGGTAAAAGTACAAGAAATATGTTTAAAAAACAAGTACAGTCAATTGTTAAATTAGAGGCACGTGTGAACCATTGTGTAAATACTATAAAAGACTGAGATAATGGAAATCCAATGAGAGATGGCTGATCTTGCTTTGTTGGAAGATTTCGCACATGCTGCATTTTGCGGAGAGTGCGTTTTTAGAGACAGGTGGGACTTTTTTTTTTGCAGAAAGTACAGATTGGCTCATCAGATATCGTTTTCCAATGCAAAGATTTAAGACCTATTTTTAAAAGGCAAACGCATGCCATTCCGTTGCACATCCAAGTGCTACCCACCCTCATGTTTTTGGCAGCGGGCACCTTTCAACAGGAGCTTGCCGATCGGCATCTCACAGCCCTCGATGAGCCAATATAATTAGATGCAATCATCAGCAAAACTAACAGTAACATACAGTTTCCATACACCGTCGCACAACTGGTTAAAGTCAAGAGGGGTTTCTTTGCCATGATGTGGTCCTCTGTAGCTCAATTGGTAGAGCATGGCGCTTGTAACGCCAGGGTAGTGGGTTCGATCCCCGGGACCACCCATACGTAAAAATGTATGCACACATGACTGTAAGTCGCTTTGGATAAAAGCGTCTGCTAAATGGCTTATTATTATTATATTATGCCATCAATAATTCCCAAATCCGAACGGAGCAATAGACAGCGCAACATCGCCATAAAAGCACCATCCCCAAACGACCTCACAACCGCAGACCAAGTCTATGGCGTTGTGTGGGTGAGCTGTTTGCTGACATCAATGTTGTAAACAGAGTTCCCCATGGTGGCGGTGGGTTTATGGTATGGGCAGACATAAGCTACGGACAACGAACACAATTACATTTTATCGATAGCAATTTCAATGCACAAAAAAATACGGTGACGAGGTCCTGAGGCCCATTTGTTTTTAAGGTATCTGTGACCAACAGATTCATATCTGTATTCTCAGTCATGTGAAATCCATAGATTAGGGCCTAATGAATTTATTTCAATTGACTGATTTCCTCATATGACTCATATTTGCCACTGAGGGGATTCGGGGCAGCCGTGTTTTGCACCGGGTGAAAGTCGATTGCATTCGTTTGGAACCGCGCTGCCTTCCGGGTATGAGCCAGGTGCCCCATGCAAAGCCCACGGTGATGTCTGCTCAAAACAAAAGTGACGTAATTAAGCGCGTGGCGTAATGAGTAGGAGTCTGTGTTTTCACATGCAAAAGTGATTTGCTTTTGATAAAAACGCTTTACATGCCTTCCCAATGAAAACTAGTTTGAAAATTCAAACATGATATATTTCATGTAAAAGAGATGTTGTTGTTGTGTTTCTGGACGATGCACCATGCTGCCTTGTTGGCAACGTTACCAAATGGCGCAGATTACTGTTTCGATTTGAGAAGGACGCTCCTCCCTCACCACTTTTTCCCGGTCACGTCACGGGCCGTAGACCGCCCATTGCTAAAGCAACTTCAATTGTCCTAATGGTCTTCTCTTTGTAGATACAGTGCCTTCAGAAAGTATTCACACCCCTTGACTTTTTCCATATTTTGTTGTTACAAAGTGGGATTAAAATTGATTTAATTGTAATTTTATGTCAACGATCTACACAAAATACTCTGTCAAAAATTCTAACATTTGTGAAAATAAATAAAAATACAACTAATATATCTTGATTAGACAAATATTCACATCCCTGAGTCAGTACTTTGTAGAAGCACATTTGGCAGCGATTACAGCTGTGATTCTTTCTGGGTAAGTCTAAGAGCTTTCAACACCAGGATTGTGCAAAATTGTCCCATTTTTATTATTTTAAAATTTCTTCAAGCTCTGTCAAATTGGTTGTTGATCATTGCTAGACAACCATTTTCAGGTCTTGCCATAGATTTTCAAGCAGATGTAAGTCAGAACTAACTCGGCCACTCGGGAACATTCACTGTATTCTAGGTAAGCAGTTCCAGTGTAGATTCAGCCGTTTAGGTTATTGACCTGCTGAAAGGTGAGACATCTCCCAGTGTCTGGTGGAAAGCAGACTGAACCAGGTTTTCCTCTAGGATTTTGCCTGTGCTTAGTTACGTTCCATTAATTTTTTTATCCTGAAAGAACTCCCCAGTCCTTAATGATTACAAGCATACCCATAACATGATGCAGCCACCACTATGCTTGAAAATATGGAGAGTGGTATACAGTAATGTGTTGTATTGAATTTGCCCCAAACATAACACTTTGTATTCAGGACAAACAGTGAATTGCTTTGCCACATTTCTTGCAGTTTTACTTTAGTGCCTTGTTGCAAACAGGATGCATGCTTTGGAATATTTGTATTCTGCACAGGCTTCCTTCTTTTCACTCTGTCAATTAGGTTAGTATTGTGGAGTAACTACAATGTTGTTGATCCATCCTCAGTTTTCACCCATCACAGACATTAAACTCTGTAACTGTTTTAAAGTCACCATTGGCCTCATGGTGAAATCCCGGAGTGGTTTCCTTCCTCTCCGGCAACTGAGTTAGGAAGGATGCCTGTATCTTTGTAGTGACTGGGTGTATTGATACACCATCCATGCTCAAAGGGATATTCAATGTCTGCTTTAAAATGTTTACCCATCTACCAATAGGTGCACTTCTTTGCGAGGCATTGGAAAACCTCCCTGGTCTTTGTGGTTGAATCTGTGTTTGAAATTCACTGCTCGACTGAGGGACCTTACAGATAATTGTATGTGTGGGGTACAGAGATGAGTTAGTCGTTAAACAATCATGTTAACCACTATTGCACAGAGTGAGTCCATGCAACTTATTATGGCTTGCCATTAAAAAATGGTGTTGAATAATTATAGACTCAAGACATTTCAGCTTTTCATTTTTCATTTATTTGTAAACATTTTGAAAAACTTTGACATTATGGGATATTGTGTGTGTGTGTGTGTGTGTGTGTGTGTGTGTGTGTAGGTCAGTGACCCATCTCAATTTAATCCTATTTTTAATTCAGGCTGTAACAACAATGTGGGGAAAAGGTCAAGGGGTGTGATGAATACGTTCTGAAGGCACTGTATGTTTTTATTTTTACTACTCAAGCTGCAACTGAGCAATAAATAAATTCAACTTTTTGGTTGTACTCAATCTCTTACACTAGCTCCTCTATTTCAGTCTGAAAAGTTAAGGTTTTTTTTCTTCGCTTTTTTGGGTTGTGCCATCGTAGGCTAGTTCATGGTACGGCGTTGTAGATTCCCCACGTTGGGATTTAAAGGGGTGATTTTGACCATATATCGTTAATTAGGGGTGTTTTAAAAAAGCACTGAGGCTGAGATGGTATTTATCAAAGGTTATCTCCTACCGGTGTGGGTTTGACGCTTGTAGGATTGTTTGATAAATCATTGTTTTTCTACGTGTACGAACACTCTAAATTCCATTCGTAAGTAGTATTTTACAATAGTTTCTACGCAATATTGATAAATGAGGCCCCTGGTCTTCCAGGTTGGTTAAATCAAAGACAGTGTCTGTGGCCCTCCAGGACCATGGTTGTCTACCCCTGACATATACCTTTATTTTTGCTTAGTTCTTTCAGTTCAGCAACCACTGAAAAGGACAGGGTTTGTGTCTAACATCCTGTCTCCACTGTTTTCTCTCGATCTCTCTCCCTCTTTCTGTCTCTCTCTTTCTCTCTCCCTAGAAAGCTGAACTGGGTGCAGAGTCTACCCGTGACCTCACAGCCAGGGCGGGACGAGCCAGCTACATCGCCACAGTACGCGTGACCCTTCCTGACCCTGGTGCCGTGGCGATAGCTGGCATCTTGAGAGCAGTATTCGAAGCCCTGGGAGGACAGAAGTGATGTCAGACAGACAGACACATTGTTGTCATCATGAAATCTGTTATGCATGGTGATCTGTTGAAAATGTGATATTAGATATTGTGAAAATTAAGATATGGTGCTGTCACGGGAGCACGAGGAAATATCCATGACACAGAATCATGAATCTGACAAGGGATGATTCATAATGTAAATCTGATAACTAAGGAGTCTTATAGCCAGTGAATCACAGCAATGAGGAATCGAATGGCAAGCGACTCTGTTAGTGAGTCTAAAGTAATTTGTAAAGGGGCCAATCACGATGAGAAGAATCTCGCACTAATGCCCAATCCCAAATGGACCCCTAAACCTTACGCACTTGTGGAGATCTTAGAGGATGTTAAAGCTGTAAGCAATATGGTAATAGATCCACCTTGCTCTCTGATCGGTTCAGTTTCACCTAAATACTGGTTGCTACTGATGGACATAATCTAAATGTATGTGGTTCTTGGAGAAAAAATGTACTGTACTTTCTGCAATCAGAATTAAAGGAAACGACTTAAACTAACACTAATAAATTAATTTAAGCAGAGTGATGTGTTCATAGTAGAATGTTTTTGCTCTTCTGTTGTTTGTGTGTGTGTGTGTGTGAGAGAGAGAGAGAGAGATGCTTCAGTGGTTGTGGTCTAGGAACTGTCAGCTCTACAGCTGCTCAATATTGGAACTGTTTCATCGCTTCTCCCCTCTCCCTCTCTCTCCCTTCTTTCTCTTGTCACCTCCTCTCACTCTTTTCTCACCCTCATTTTTCATCCTTTCTGTTTTTCCATACCCTTCAAATAATTAGGTGTTATTGCTCAATATTGCTGTTAATCAGTGGTCAAAGTCCTCTTGAAGGTGAAGGGCAGAGAGCGAGTGAGTGAGGGAGAGGCAGAGAGAGAGAAGGACAGAGGGTGAATGAGAGAGAGAGAGAGAGAGAGAGAGAGAGAGAGAGAGAAGGACAGAGGGTGAATGAGAGAGAGAGAGATTGAAGTAGAATGATAATGCCCATTGTTGTTTGATGACAAAGGTGAGTGGGACAGAGATTTAAATGGGGCATGGTGAAGGCAAAAGGCTGACACTTCCTCGCTCTCGCTCTCTATCTATAACCAAGTTTCCATCAAACCATTTCATGCGGATGAATTACCAGACTCATGGAAAAAGTGACGACCGGGCTGATGGAAACAGGAAATGCCGGTACAATTTTATAAATGCAGACAGACCATTTTTTCGTTTTGACGTGGTGGGACTTTTTGTGTCGGTAAAATGAATTATGCGAGAAATGCCGTTGGAAACGCCTTTATGTGCAAATATTGATTTAATAACCATCATATCGAAGTACACGTGGAGTCACGCGATGATATGCTGTGTGGCCCTCCCACTACGACTCGGGAAAGCATGCAGTTTATTACACTACTGGTGTAACAAGTTATGATCTTCACAGGGTGGTGAATGTGTAAGGTGAGGGTCTTATTCTGATGACATGATGATCTGGCCTTGGCTAACACAATGAATGATAACTCTGGCTTTGGCTAACACAATGAAAGAAAACACATAACCTTAATCACACTGCTAAGCTTCAATTAAGACCAAAAAGCAAGCACATTTTAGTTTTCATGGATTTTTACGACATCGCCAATGTTTTTACTTTGTGGCTGTGGTAACTAGTGACAACCGAACTTCTCTGAGCTCTGCTCCACTACACCGGTGGGCGGAGCTACAGCTCCCGATATGATTCATTTATTTTTTCTTCACAGACTTTTGTACGGTCACACATAAAGTAACTGAGTCCACACAGACCAGTGTATCAACCCACTCCTGCAACATGATACACACACACCGTTCATATCCTAACAGCTGTCTTTGTCCTACCTCAGACCGCTGACACACACATACACACACCACAGTGGCGTTCTCCTACTCTAGATGAACTTTGGAAGGAAGCACTGAAGGACACCTGTAGAGGCAATAGCCTCATTCACTCTCTACTCCTTTCTTCTCTCTCTCTCTCTCCTTTCTTTCTCTCTCTACCCTGCTCTTTCTCCCTGCATCCCCCTTTCTTCTCTATTTCTCCCTCCAGCCACGTTCCCTCTCTCAAATGGAACCCTATCCCTTATATGGTACACGACTTTTGACCAGAGCATTATGGACCCTGGTCTAAAGTAGTGCACTATATAGGGAATAGGGTGCCATTCTCTGGTCTAAAGTAGTGCACTATATAGGGAATAGGGTGCCATTCACTGGTCTAAAGTAGTGCACTATATAGGGAATAGGGTGCCATTCACAAGGGCGGCAGGTAGCGTAGTGGGTAAGAGCGTTGTGCCAGTAACCGAAAGGTCGCTGGTTCTAATCCCCGAGCCTCCTAGGTGAAAAATCTGTCGATGTGCCCTTAAGCAAGGCACTTAACCCTAATTGCTCCTGTAAGTCGCTCTGGATAAGAGCGTCTGCTAAATGACTTAAATGTAAATGTCTAAAGTAGTGCACTATATAGGGAATAGGGTGCCATTCACTGGTCTAAAGTAGTGCACTATATAGGGAATAGGGTGCCATTTGGGATGCATGGCATGTGTTCTGTTCCCAAAGGAAATTGTTTATATTCTGAAGTTTTCTTTCTGCTAACTGTTCTTCAATGGCAAATCATAGTCAATATTTTGGGTGATCATATTGGCAAAAAATAACTTTGTTTAACATAGAAGTCATGAGGACAGACACAAGAGATTCTTCTCTCTCTCATTCCCTCTCTCCTTCCTTCTTTCTTCCTTCCTTCTCTCTCCGTTCTCTCTCTCTCTCTCCTTCACCCTCTCTCCCTCAAATCTCCCTCCCTCTTTCCACACAAGAGATTCTTCTCTCTCTCATTCCCTCTCTCCTTCCTTCTCTCTCTTTCCTTCTCTCTCCTTCCCTCTTTCTCTCTTCTTTCCCTCTCCTTTCTCTCTCTCTCTCCTTCACGCTCTCTCCCTCAAATCTCCCTCCCTCTTTCCCTCTCTCCATTCCTCCCTCTTTCTCTCTCTGTGAAAGTATGCCTTATCTACTTTGAAAAGATACTAAAGTTGTGATTTGGTCAGACAGCATAGCCAGCTAGCTAGCCTAATTAGGATGACTCATTGGACAGAGCTAGATGGTGTCTGCTACTCAGTGGTGATTTTAGCATGTAAAACTTGGTGGGAAAAAAATAAAATTGATACAAGGCCACTACACTAAACAAAACTAAACAATACATTCATTGCACTATAACGGTGACAAATGGTGCCCACAAACTGTTAGGGCCTCCATAAAGCTGTCCCAACAGCAGAGCTTTCTTTTCAGCACCATGGAGTGAATCCTTACCACCGCTACACCTGGCTATCAGCGGAGCCTTGTCTGGCAGCGAAACAGTTCATTCAGCCTCATTTACTGCCTTAAAAAAAAAAAACATAGCTGATATGGCTGACTTGCTTAAACAAATGTGGTTTCTAATGACAATTGAGATGTACAAACTATGGCATAAGGGGACGACGAGCGGATAAGAGGCAATCCGTAATATCGATTAAGACATTAATGAGCGAGCTACGACGGACGTAGTCAATATAACTATTTGTTCAGCACTTTTGAAACGTACAGCGACAGAATTCAGAACATGGTCCGTTCTTACAGTGTTCTCCCTGTACACCAAGTCAGAACCGTAGGATAAATAAAGGGGGCATATAAGCAGACAATGAAAGCTCTTACAATATTCGATGATGACATTGCTCTAAAACAGGCTATAGGCTACATGTGCACCACCAAGTCAGAACAGTAGGATAAGTTATGAGGGGGAAAGGGACCAAATTATTAGGGTGAGGCACATGGGCTACTAACAGCTTACCACACAACATACACTTAGTATTGCTTTCTTAGCTTCAGTATACAGTACATATCTACCTGGCATATTACATCATTTATGCAGCAGCATTCAAGACATTTGTGGACTCACCGTTGTGCTGTGCTCACTTGAACAGGAAGGTGGCGCGGCGGTCCTTCTTGTGGTCTCTAGAAAGAGGCCCGAAATCTACATTATTTTCCGTATTTTCCCAGCCTGAGCTAGTTTTATCTGAGTTCCCAGTTGTCTTGAACTCACTGAAGTCTGAGATTTCCCAGTTCCGTGTTTCCAGTTGTTTTGAACGCGGCAGAAGTCATGCTGGGGCCTCCCGAGTGGCAGACCTTAGCCTTAGCGGTCTAAGGCACTGCAGTGCTTGAGGCTTCACTACAGACCCGGGTTCGATCCCAGGCTGTGTCACAGCCGGCCGTGACCGGGAGATCCATGAGGTGGCGCACAAGGAGGGTTTGGCTGGTCCTTGTCCAATCGCGCTCCTTTTGGCGGGCCGGGTGCCTGCAAGCTGACTTCGGTCGCCAGTTGTACGGTGTTTCCTCCGACACATTGGTGCTTCTGGGTTAAGCGAGCAGTGTGTCAAGAAGCAGGCTGTAGTGACGCCATGACGATGCAGTGCCTTAGACCGCTGCGCCACTCGCGAGGCCCGTTTTGATCTATAATTTATCTTCATATGACAAGGATTGAAAAGGATTTGCCAGTAGATTGCCGACTTGATTCATGATGATGACTGCTTGTCCAGCTTGCTAGCTAAGATTTTGAAAGTATGATGTTGATATGATCAGTCCAATCAAAGCTATGGTAGATATAACGTGATTAGATGTCATTTTATCTGTGGCCAATGACCTTGAGCCTTTTTGGATGGGCACTTCTATTGTAACTCAATGGCAGCACCCAAGGGGGCTTGAGTTTTCAAGCTCTACCCGTAGAGTTTGCGGTGACGTAGTGTCCCCCATGAGTGACAGAACACTGAGCCAATCACGGCGCAAGTAGAGAACATTACCAACCCCTACGCTCCGTATTTTCCGCTGGCTGGCGCTCCACCACAGAAAGCACTGAGCTGGTCTGAAACACCTGCATTTTGGAGCTGCCTTACTCAAGAAAGCAAAAAAAGAGACCATGTTTGTATGGAGGCTTTATTAACCCAATTTAACTTATTTATTTGTATGTTGTTTGCAAACTGATATGTGACACGTATTAATGCCAAAATAACATGCAAAACAAGCAACAAAACAATATATATATATATACAGTGGGGAGAACAAGTATTTGATACACTGCCGATTTTGCAGGTTTTCCTATTTACAAAGCATGTAGAGGTCTGTCATTTTTATCATAGGTACATTTCAACTGTGAGAGACGGAATCTAAAACAAAAATCCAGAAAATCACATTGTATGATTTTTAAGTAACTCATTTGCATTTTATTGTAAGTAGGAAAACCTGCAAAATCGGCAGTGTATCAAATACTTGTTCTCCCCACTGTATATATATATATATTTTTCTTTAGCTAAATATATGGATATATGGATCTGTGCCATTTACTTTGAACTGGACTGTGTTTACAGCATGAGCGGTCATGAGTAGATGCGCTTGTTTTGAGGTCAGAGCTGCATGTAGCCACGTGTGCACATTTGTTCATATCCTTTGCTATTTAGTGAGTTATTAGCCCAGTTATAGATCATTTGTAGTCAGCAATACAGGAGGGATTGCTTCCTACAAGAGCACAAAACGTGTACATTTCTAGACAACTTTAAAAAGCAGTGTTGTATTTTGAGAAAGGCTTGAATAAGCTAAATAGCCAATAGGCAGAGGGTAGCGTAATTTGTCTTAATAATAATGATGCATTTTATTTAGTAAAGTGCTTTCTTGCATCAAACACAACACCATTTTCAGTCACCTCCTTGTCTGAAGGACAAGTGGACAAACAGGTTCATGTCAAGCCCTGCATGTTTTTTTCAGAAGTCTCATGGAATGTAGGTCTACATTGAACACCACACATTGGCTGCTACTGTAGGTTGAATGATAGAGCAGCTATTTTCATGTTAAAATGTTATGGGATGCATTTTCTCCATTGTTTTTTGATGGTAGGCCACTCTGGTAGGCCTACATTATGATCCAATAGCCACAGTAGCCTACTTGCCCACTGTTAAAACTGTAACTTAAAGCGGGTTCAGCCTCAGTGTTCACAGTAAACACGCTCAAGTTGCGCTCAGCAGACCTGAAATTTGCTCAGTGCCGGAAAAGATTTAGAGGGAACATTGGTCACTACCATGGATTTTATTAATGAAATAGTTAAGTGTCTTCATCATACTAAAACACATATAATATACACAACTAAAATATGAATAAAATATGAGTATAGTGAATAAATTATGATTAATAAGCAGAAATTGGTTTTTTAATAATTGTTTCATTCTGTGTTACATCATTCAACACACATTATGCATTTATTGTAAAAAAAAGAAATGGAAAAACTTCCTCTCTCCTAATTTTCTTTCTTCACACCTTTGTCTTGTTTTCTTTCTCTGTGGATGTTTTTCACATGCGTCAGCAGATTAGTCTTCTGGATGAATCTTTTACCACGGACTGAGGAGCCATGTTGTTTCTCTCCTGTGTGAGTCTGTTTATGGTTCCTTAGGTTCCCCTTGAGACTGAAGATTTTCCCACAGTCACCACAGCTAAATGGTTTCTCTCCTGTGTGAATCCGTTTATGGTTCTTTAGGTTCCCCTTGAGACTGAAGATTTTCCCACAGTCACCACAGCTAAATGATTTCTCTCCTGTGTGAGTGAGTTTATGCCTGGTTAGGTGATGCTTGAGACTGAAGCTTTTCCCACAGTCTCCACAGCTAAATGGTTTCTCTCCTGTGTGAGTGAGTTTATGCCTGGTTAGGTTCTTCTTGATACTGAAGCTTTTCCCACAGTCACCACAGCTAAATAGTTTCTCTCCTGTGTGAATCCTCATGTGCTTGGACAGATCTCCTTTCAGTTTGAAGGTCTTGCCACAAACAGGGCAGGTGCAGGGTTTCCCACCATGACAGAGTCGGACATGGCTCTTCAGTTTACAGTTGGAGTTGTAGCGTTTTTTGCAGAAGCGCCATTCGCCGAGTCTCTTCTTGGGTAGAGTAACATGCCTCTGTAGGTCAGCTCTCAGAGCAAACGTTTCACCACAGTCACGGCAGCAGTGAGTTTTTCTAGACGTGATGCTGGGTTTGGAACAGTGTTTCTGCAATGATGTGCTGGGATCAAATAATGGGCTGGGATCCAATGGTGGGTTGGGATCCAATGGTGGGCAGCTGTCAAGTCCTACTGGGTCTCTGCTTATGGCTGAGCTGTGGCTGGAGGCATTGTTTTGATTATCTGGAGGGTCACAAGGAATGTCAAGACCCTTTAGGGGGGTCACAGTGCCAAAAGGTTTGAGATCCACTGGTTTAGAGTCACTCTCTCTGTTCTCCACAGTCTGGGTTTGGGGAAGAGTCAATGACCGAAGTGGGTCCTCCTGATCACATGCACTTTTCACAGAGGAAGGAGTACATTTGAACTCTATGACATCAGCCTCCAGCCCTTGAAGCTGCTCTTCCTCCTGACTGGTCCTGAGTTCCTCCTGTTCCTCTTTAATCTGTGTGGGCTCTGGGTCCTCCTGCCCCAGACTGGGGCTCCACTCCTGCTCACAGTGCTGCTGCTCAGGGGGAACCTCCTCTTTAGAAACAGTGGGAGAGAACTGCAGGGAGTCTGGAGAGAAGGAGAGGAGGAGCAGAGGTTATCCCGCAGAATCCAATAGAACACTTGAACTATATTTGTGAATTATAGATCTCTGATTTTAAATGTCAATTTGCATGGACCTCTATGATATACAGAGAGGGAAAAAAGTATTTGATCCCCTGCTGATTTTGTACATTTGCCCACTGACAAAGAAATGATCCGTCTATAATTTTAATGGTAGGTTTATTTGTACAGTGAGAGACAGAATAACAACAAAAAAATCCAGAAAAACACATGTAAAAAATGTTATACATTGATTTGTATTTTAATGAGGGAAATAAGTATTTGACCCCCTCTCAATCAGAAAGATTTCTGGCTCCCAGGTGTCTTTTATACAGGTAACGAGCTGAGATTAGGAGCACACTCTTAAAGGGAGTGCTCCTAATCTCAGCTTGTTACCTGTATAAAAGACACCTGTCCACAGAAGCAATCAATCAATCAGATTCCAAACTCTCCACCATGGCCAAGACCAAAGAGCTCTCCAAGGATGTCAGGGACAAGATTGTAGACCTACACAAGGCTGGAATGGGCTACAAGACCATTGCTAAGCAGCTTGGTGAGAAGGTGACAACAGTTGGTGCGATTATTCGCAAATGGAAGAAACACAAAATTACTGTCAATCTCCCTCGGCCTGGGGCTCCATGCAAGATCTCACCTCGTGGAGTTGCAATGATCATGAGAACGGTGAGGAATCAGCCCAGAACTACACGGGAGGATCTTGTCAATGATCTCAAGGCAGCTGGGACCATAGTCACCAAGAAAACAATTGGTAACACACTACGCCGTGAAGGACTGAAATCCTGCAGCGCCCGCAAGGTCCCCCTGCTCAAGAAAGCACATATACAGGCCCGTCTGAAGTTTTCCAATGAACATCTGAATGATTCAGAGGAGAACTGGGTGAAAGTGTTGTGGTCAGATGAGACCAAAATCAAGCTCTTTGGCATCAACTGAAATCGGCATGTTTGGAGGAGGAGGAATGCTGCATATGACCCCAAGATCACCATCCCCACTGTCAAACATGGAGGTGGAAACATTATGCTTTGGGGGTGTTTTTCTGCTAAGGGGCCAGGACAACTTCACCGCATCAAAGGTACGATGGACGGGGCCATGTACCGTCAAATCTTGGGTGAGAACCTCCTTCCCTCAACCAGGGCATTGAAAATGGGTCGTGGATGGGTATTCCAGCATGTAATGACCCAAAACACACGGCCAAGGCAACAAAGGAGTGGCTCAAAAAGAAGCACATTAAGGTCCTGGAGTGGCCTAGCCAGTCTCCAGACCTTAATCCCATAGAAAATCTGTGGAGGGAGCTGAAGGTTCGAGTTGCCAAACATCAGCCTCGAAACCTTAATGACTTGGAGATCTGCAAAGAGGAGTGGAACAAAATCCCTCCTGAGATGTGTGTAAACCTGGTGGCCAACTACAAGAAACGTCTGACCTCTGTCATTGCCAACAAGGGTTTTGTCACCAAGTACTAAGTCATGTTTTGCAGAGGGGTCAAATACTTATTTCCCTCATTAAAATCAATTTATAACATTTTTGACATGCGTTTTTCTGGATTTTTTTGTTATTCTGTCTCTCACTGTTCAAATAAACCTACCATTAAAATTATAGACTTATCATGTCTTTGTCAGTGGGCAAACGTACAAAATCAGCAGGGGATCAAATACTTTTTTCCCTCACTGTACATACAAACCTATTCTACACAGTTTTATCTCTGGTGTGATCCGCAGCAGTCTCTGTAGCCGATCATTCTCCTCCTGGTACTCCACTACCGTTTTCTCAACTGCCCCGAAAATATCCACAACAGCAGACGCCATTAAACGCTCATTTAAAAACACACGAAATGACTGTAGTTTCGACATTTTCAGTCGACTGAGTGTTGGGTATTCAGCTAGCATGGCTTCCTGATCCCATTCACTTTTCACACAGGAAGGAGTGAATATGGAGTCTTTGGTATCAAAGAGCCCTTGAAGCTGCTCTTCCTCCTGACTGGTCCTGAGTTCCTCCTGTTCCCCTTTAATCTGTGTGGGCTCTGGGTCCTCCTGCCCCAGACTGGGGCTCCACTCCTGCTTACAGTGCTGCTGCTCAGGGAGAACCTCCTCTTTAGAGACAGTGGGAGAGAACTGCAGGGAGTCTGGAGAGAAGGAGAGGAGGAGCAGAGGTTATCTATATAACACATAATTAAATAGAACACTTAAATCATACACGTAAACTATAGATCTCTATAGTGGAGAGTGGTCTCCCGAGTGGCGCAGTGGTCTAAGGCACTGTGCCACTAGAGATCCTGGTTCAAATCCAGGCTCTGTCGTAGCCGGCCGCGACCAGGAGACCCATGGGGCGGCGCACAATTCGTCCAGGGTAGGGGAGGGAATGGCCGGCAGGGTTGTAGCTCAGTTGGCATTTGCAACGCCAGGGTTGTGGGTTCGATTCCTGCGGGGGGTTTGAAAAATAATAATGTATGCACTAACTGTAAGTAGCTCTGGATAAGAGCGTCTGCTAAATGACTAAAATGAATAGATTATATTTCTAATTCCTTTATTGGCATGGATCTCTATAACCTGCCTACACAGCCTTTAGACATGCCTGAGTGCAGATAGCTATGTATTTGCTCTCATTCACACAAGTCCTATAGGGCTTGGGTTCTCATGCATACTATGTAACACACCATGCCCAATGTGTACAAAAGTCCCGAAACGCTCTCCAACTGTTAATAATCCTCACTTTCAAAGCTAACATAAAGTGTATATTTTGTGTTTGTAAAGTTATTTTGGATGACTATTAATTTGAGTGTTCAAGGTTTTCCAAAACCGTTTCACACTTCACCAAATCATCGTCCTCAGTTAATCAAAATGGACGTTGAATAACTGCAATGTAGTCCTCTGTGGTCTTCTGTAGCTCAATTGGTAGAGCACGGCGCTTGTAACGCCAGGGTAGTGGGTTCGATCCCTGGGACCACCCATACGTAAAAATGTATGCACACATGACTGTAAATCGCTTTGGATAAAAGCGTCTGCTAAATGGCATATTATTATTATTATTATTATTATTATTATTATTATTATATTATGTATCATTGGAGTCAAAAGGGCAACATTAGGACCAACTTTCCAAAATATCAAAGTAAATTCTAATATAATTTCATTCAACAAATGTGTGACGCAGCTGTCCAAGGGAAAGCATTGGCGCGTCGGTGTTATTTTTTAATCCAAAACTGACTGCAACTATTTGTTAAGGGTTTCAGTGACTTCATTAGCTGTGGTTGCTGATGCGTATATGGTTGAATCATCAGCATACATGGACAAACAGGCTTTGTTTAAAGCCAGTGGCAGGTCATTGGTAAAAATAGAAAAAGAGTAGAGGGCCTAGAGAGCTGCTCTGCAGTACACCACACTTTACATGTTTTACATTAGAGAAGCTTCAACTAAAGAAAACCCTCTGATTTCTATTAGATAAACTGAACAAAAATATAAACGCAACATGTAAAGTGTTGGTCCCATGTTTCATGAGCTGAAATAAAAGTTCCCAGACATTTTTCATATGCTCAAAAAGTTTATTTCTCTAAAACTGTGTGCACAAATTTGTTTACATTCCTGTTATTGAGCATTTCTCCTTTGCCAAGATAATCCATCCACCTGACAGGTGTGGTATATCAAGAAGCTGATTAAACAGCATGATCATTGCACAGGTGAACCTTGTGCTCGGGACAATAAAAGGCCATTCTAAAATGTTTTGTCACATAACACAAAGCCACAGATGTCTCAAGTTTTGAGGGGCCATGCAATTGGCATGCTGACTGCAGGAATGTCCACCAGAGCTGTTGCCAGATAATTTAATGTTAGTTTCTCTACCATAAGCCACCTCCAACATCATTTTAGAGAATTTGGCAGTATGTCCAACTGGCCTCACAACCGCAGACCACGTGTAACCACGCCAGCCCAGGACCTCCACATTCGGCTCCTTCACCTGCGGGATTGTCTGAGACCAGCCACCCGGACAGCTGATGAAACTGTGGATTTGCACAACCAAATAATTTCTGCACATACTGTCAGGGAAGCTCATCTGCGTCCTCATGGCCACTGGCATGCTGGAGAAGTGTGCTCTTCACGGATGAATCCCGGTTTCAACTGTACCGGGCAGATGGCAGACAGCATGTATGGCGTCATGTGGGTGAGTGGTTTGCTGATGTCAACGTTGTGAACAGAGTGCCCCATGGTGGCGGTGGGGTTATGTGCCCCATGGTGGCGGTGGGGTTGTGGTATGGGCAGGCATAAGCTACGGACAACGAACACAATTGCATTTTATCGATGGCAATTTGAATGCACAGAGATACCGTGACGAAATCCTGAGGCCCATTGTTGTGCCATTCATCCGCCGCCATCACCTCATGTTTCAGCATGATAATGCACAGTCCCATGTCGCAAGGATCTGTACACAACTCCTGGAAGCTGAAAATGTCCCGGTTCTCCCAGGCTGTACACACTTCATCAGTATCTCATTCACAATTTGACAAGCACTTTATTATGCCTTGAATTTCCCGGCAGGCATCCCCTTTGTGACCACAATGTCCCCCTAAAAAAAATCCATGCCTTTTGCAGCCAGTGGTCGTTGTGCCCTTGGGCTGAATATAATCATTTGAAATCCAGTTAGACCTCTCACTCAAACCCTTGTTATTATTTGTCTCATGTTGCACCTACACTTACCATGAATATTTGTATGTTACTGAATGCTTATCCATAGTGTCTTCATATGTCGTTATCAACCAACGCTGCGAAAAAGTACACATCAAATCAACGGTGTAATGTTTGGATTCAGTCTTGTGTCAGGTGAACTGTTGTGTCCTCACCTTGGGTCTAATATTTTTCCCATAATCTCCAAACTGTTCCCTTTCAATGGTTACCATGGTTATGCATTTCATATTTATTCTGTAAGAAACCTTTCAATTTACCCCCTATCTATATAGGCCAATACCCACCAGTGTAAAGGGTAAAAAAAAAAAAAAGGTCTTATAATGGTTGAAATGGTGATCACTGAAAGCCTAAAGTGTATTAACTGAATAGTGCAATAGCTATTTATCAGCCATAGAGATGAAAAGAGGCCATCATTGTATCTGTGTCATTAATTGTCTGTGACAGCCTCAATGGTGCTGTCCATGCTATCTTTATTTAACTAGGCAAGTCAGTTCATATTGTCAATTGGACTGCAGAGGAGGGGCCGTGACAATATCAAATTCTTATTTACAATGACGGCCTACACTGGCCAAACCCGGACGACGCTGGGCCAATTGTGCGCCGCCCTATGGGACTCCCAATCACGGCCGGTTGTGGCACAGCCTGGAATTGAACCAGGGGGTCTGTAGTGACGCCTCAAGCACTGAGATGTAGTGCCTTAGACCACTGCGCCACTCAGGGGCCCATTTTGATGCAGTCAATTTTCTATTACATTTTAGTCATTTAGCAGATGCTCTTATCCAGAGCGACTTACAGTTAGTGAGTGCATACATGTTTTTACTTATTTTTTATTTTTTTTATTTTACTGGTCCCCCGTGGGAATCAAACCCCCACAACGCTATCAACTGAGCCACACGGGACCATTCTGCTTCGTGATTGGCTGATCCCTCATGATGACCCAGTTAGACATGACTCCAACAGGAAGTCCCACCCAATTGATTTACATTAAAATGGTGGATGGAAACCCTCAACGGCGCTGCCCATGCTAAGACAGCCTTTCAGCCACTAGAGGCATCTATCATTCTCTGTGCTATCAGTAGATCGACATACGCACCGATTCTACACAGTTTTATCTCCGGTGTGATCCGCAGCAGTCGCCGTAGCCGATCATTCTCCTCCTGGTACTCCACTACCGTTTTCTCAACTGCCCCGAAAATCTCCACAGCAGCCGCCGTTAAGCACTCATTTAAAAACACACAAATCGACTGTAGTGTAGACATTTTTCAGTCAACTGAGAGTTGGGTATTCAGCAAGTAGCTCCGTCCACGAGGAAAGAAAGATGGTTGTGACTAGAGGGAGTATAGCTACGACCGGAAGTTACTCTTCGTAGCAGGTTAGGAGAGCATTTTCGCTCAGCCTTTCCCAAACCTTAACCTAAGCCTCCTAACCTGCCACGTTAATTATCAAAACCTGCTGCGTAAATTCTCCTAACCTTCTCCGAAAAAGACCCTTCCGGTCGTCGCTATACTCCCTCTAGTCAGAATGGAAATACTCCTTACACGCCACCTCGATCCCGTGACTTTTTCGTAGCAGGTTAGGATATATAGATCACGGTTAGTGAAAATCACTTTGTATCAAAGTGCCGTGAAAAGTGTGTGGTTGCAACCCAGTCTCTCATTTATTCTGTACTATATGTAGAAATTAGCACAATGTTTTTAGTGCTGTTAGCACAAACTTATGGCGCATCGAAAATTAGCAAGAGTTTTGCTATTAGTACATAAAAACATTGTGCTAATTTGTCCATAATTAACAACAGACTGGGTTGGTGTCCCCTAGTGTCAGAGCGTCGTCACACAGGGTTTTAAAACCCAGAGGCGCAACATCGCCAGACTTCCGGGAACGCTTGGCCGGGGTTTTGAGACGTCAATGAGAGAAGTAAAAGATTATTCCTTATTTTGACAAGGAACAGTGAGAACAAAATACACCGACAACCATATGCTACCGTCAAACACAAAATGTTTATTCTAAACACACGGTAAACGGTTTGGGGAAAAGGGGCTGAGCAGGACCCAAGGAATGAAACAATAAAGTCAAAAACCCCTAAACTGATCTTGCCTGCCTCAAGAACCACTGAGCTTACTGCTAACTGTACAAAAATAGGGTGGGTGGTCCGCTCAGGTCGCAAACAAACAACATAGGTCCAATATGGACTAGACAGCAAACAAGTGAGTACACAAAAAAACAAGACACCACGGTATCCATACTCACAAAGAAAAATAGTCTCTGTCAGAAAACACAACTGACTGTCTTTTAAAACCAGGGGATTTGATATGGTAATGTAAAACCAGAAACAGGCGGGGTTAATACGGAGGAATGTCCACTGATTGGTCCACCTCAGCAATCAGCAGACGAACGGATGTCGGGACAGGTGGGACACCCCAACGTCCACCAATCAGGAGAACAAGGGACACCTGTGATTAGGGCTGAAGGAGAGGGAAAACAAATACACACACAGGATACCTGTATCCGAACACTCCCTTATCTACTGGGTGAAATACCACAGTGTGCCATCACAGCAGCAATATGTGTGACCTGTTTCCACAAGAAAAGGGCAACCAGTGAAGAACAAACACCATTATAAATACAACCCATATTCATGTTTATTTATTTTCCCATTTGTACTTTAACTATTTGCACATTGTTATATCCGTAACACTACCTGTACCCGTAACAGCGCGATTTATAGACTATGTTTGAATACAACGAAATGTTGTTTAAATGCTGAGCGCTTTATGTCGCACTCCCAAATGCTTCACAATGTATTTCTTTGTAGGCTACAGCCTTGAAATAATTGAAATAATATATCCTAAATAATTCATTTTCGTTCCTTCTTAGGCTCCCTGTCTGTCTCCTGACCTATTTAGAGTGTTTATAAGCTGTTTAATACGACATGTAGCCTATTTGAAATGATGAGTGCTCCTTACAGTGACCTTTTCATGTTTATTATAATACTTGTCATTCAAATCATATGGTTTGGTTTCAATACTTCAAAACCAAATGGTAGGTCCAGGTAGTCACAAAAAAAGATAGGTGTTGGTTAAATTGTTATTATTATTTTAAATTGTGATTTTAAATAAATTGAGCAAATTAAAGCAGTTATAGGAGTTTTTTTTTCTTCCTGAGTGCAGAGTGGTTTTTAGCGGAGTGGTTGGAAACAACATGGAGCACCTCTCTGCTCCATGGGCAATGAGAGTGAGCGGGATTTTCAACAGCTCAACTCTGCTCACATGCTCCGCCCTCCGCTGAGACCGACCATCAGATTCAGGCACCATCAGCCAAGTAAAATAAAAATATACAAAACAAATTATTTAAATGTCTGCTCACTCAGCTTTGCACAAGTAATACAACAACAGATCAATTACCAGCGTGATCATATAGCCTACCTCAAATTTGTAAATATAATTTTAAAAAATGGCCCGAACAACAATGCATTGGCAGGACAATTAAAGCAAAGCCAATATGCAATGTATTGGACCTACAGCCTACTGCACAAACCTCATTGCTACAGAACTGTTTTTAATTGGTTAATGTTGCATAGGCTTAAGTTTTTTAAGTCATGTAAAAAGAAAAAACTATTGCATTGACAGACTACTCAGCCCGTACTCTACACAGACTGGTGCTGCATAACCAATCAGAGCTGCAGTAGGCCTATATGCAAATAGACCATTGCCATATATGGATCTGTGCCGTTTACTTTGAACTGGACTGTGTTTACAGCATGAGCGGTCATGAGTAGATGCGCTTGTTTTGAGGTCAGAGCTGCATGTAGCCACGTGTGCACATTTTGTTCATATCCTTTGCTAGTTAGTGAGTAATTAGCCCAGTTATAGATCATTTGTTCATATCCTTTGCTAGTTAGTGAGTAATTAGCCCAGTTATAGATCATTTGTTCATATCCTTTGCTAGTTAGTGAGTTATTAGCCCAGTTATAGATCATTTGTTCATATCCTTTGCTAGTTAGTGAGTAATTAGCCCAGTTATAGATCATTTGTTCATATCCTTTGCTAGTTAGTGAGTAATTAGCCCAGTTATAGATCATTTGTTCATATCCTTTGCTAGTTAGTGAGTTATTAGCCCAGTTATAGATCATTTGTTCATATCCTTTGCTAGTTAGTGAGTTATTAGCCCAGTTATAGATCATTTGTTCATATCCTTTGCTAGTTAGTGAGTAATTAGCCCAGTTATAGATCATTTGTAGTCAGCAATAGGGGAGTGATTGTTCCTACAAGAGCACAAAACGTGTACATTTCTAGACATCTTTGAAAAGTGAGTCAGGTTTTTTCTGTCTTAAAGGGGCAGTGTTGTATTTTGAGACATGCTTGAATAAGCTAAGTAGCCAATAGGCAGAGGGTAGCATAATTTGTCTGATTCTCTGTAATAATGGTATGGGAATAATAATGCATTTTATTTTGTAAAGTGATTTCTTGCATCAAACAACATAACATTTTCAGTCACCTCCTTGTCTGAAGGACAAGTGGATAAACAGGTTAATGTCAAGCCCTGCATGTTTCTTTCTTCAAAAGTCTCATGGAATGTAGGTCTACATTGAACACTACACATTGGCTGCTACTGTAGGCTGAGTGATAGAACAGCTATTTCCATGTTAAAATGTTATGGGATGCATTTTCTCCATTGTTTTTGATGGTAGGCCACTCTGGTAGGCCTACATTATAATCAAATAGCCACTGTAGCCTACTTGACCACTGTTAAAACTGTAACTTAAAGCGGGTACAGCCTCAGTGTTCACAGTAAACGCGCGCTGGAATTTGCACAGAATTTTCACAACGCTCAAGTTTGCGCTCAGCAGACCTGAAATTTGCTCAATGCCTACATTTTTTTTGAGGGAACATTGACTGTAAGTAGCTACTAGCTAGTTTAATTTCTCTCACGATTACTCAGCCAACAAAATGTTCATAAAATAGCATATTATTTACATAAAAAGTTAGCCCACTCTCAAGCTGACCCAGTGGTGCTGACCCAGTCCTCTGTAGCTCAGCTGGTAGAGCACGGCGCTTGTAACGCCAAGGTAGTGGGTTCGAGCCCCGGGACCACCCATACACAAAAAAAAAATGATGCACGCATGACTGTAAGTCGCTTTGGATAAAAGCGTCTGCTAAATGGCTTATTATTATTATATTATATAGAGCAACCGATGATGAGTTGTCTATGGGAACAACCCAACTGCAACCATATTTTAAGCAACATCGTTAAAATAAATGAAATTAACTGAACTTCATGTTACCAGTAATGGTCATCTTGTTGCCTACAAATTGTCAGCTCCTTTTTTTTCATTGACCTGGATCATGTCAGCACTTTATTTTTTATTTTTTAAGGGGTAGATCAGCTTTACTAATATCATGTCAGCACTTACAAGGCATGCACAAAATCTGGTATATGGTTAGCTTCATATCGAACATATAGCTCAACAATATGTAAACAATGTGTGAGTTTAGCTATTCTCTGCTTCAGATGACCGATGCCCATAAACCCAGTGATGCCATCACACTGTAGGCCTCTGACTGGTGATTCATGCCATATGATAAGCTGCTAAATAAAACAGATTATCTTACGACTAAGACAAAAAATAAAATGTTCGTTTGAGAATACAACATGGACACATTAGAGACAGAAACCCCATTTCCCTTCTTTATTGCAGGACTGTGATCTGCGATTATTGTTTACGCTAACACAAGTTAAAACACTACACTTTAAAGAATCGACACTTCATTTCATATCATTTCAAAATGTGCAAATAAGCTAATTTGAGTGTTAAGGTTAGACATCGTAGTCCAAACAACAAGTTGTCTATTTTTCCATCCCATCCCCCTGATCTACTGAGGCAGAACTCCTTCTATTCCAGCCCAGTAATAGCACACTGGATGATCAACTCATTAAGTTTGATCAATTTAAAATCAGGTGTGTTAGCACTGGGCAGAACCCTGCACACCCAGCAGCTCAATAGGTGGCATGTCTGGTGAGTACGCATACCATGGAAGAACTGGGACATTTTCAGCTTCCAGGAATTGTGTACAGATCCTTGCGACATGGGCCCAGCCGTGCATTATCATGCTAAAACAAGCCAAACCAGTTGTAATAGGTTTACACAGTCTGTGACTTAACTGTATTGTTTTGTATACAACATAACATAGGTAGTCCTACCCCATACAAAACATGGTATACAAGCATGTACCCTTTGTCTCTTGGGACCTCTTCATCTGAAGACAGGGTTTCACAGCTCTCTGTATCTAAGGATGTACCCTTTGTCTCTTACATTTACATTTTAGTCATTTAGCAGACGCTCTTATCCAGAGCGACTTACAGTTAGTGAATACATTTTTTATTTTATTTTTTCATACTGCCCCCCCGTGGAAATCGAACCCATGTCACCTATTGAGCATGTTTGGGATGCTCTGGATCGACGTGTACGACAGCGTGTTCCAGTTCCCGACAATATCCAGCAATTTCGCACAGCCATTGAAGAGGAGTGGGACAACATTCCACAGGCCACAATCATTTTACATTTACATTTTAGTCATTTAGCAGACGCTCTTATCCAGAGCGACTTACAGTTAGTGAGTGCATACATTATTTTGATTTTCAATCAACAGCCTGATCAACTCTATGCGAAGGAGATGTGTCATGCTGCATGAGGCAAATGGTGGCCACACCAGATATGGACTGGTTTTCTGATCAACACCAATACTTTTTTTTTTTAAGGTATATGTGACCAACAGATTCATATCTGTATTCCCAGTCATGTGAAATCCATAGATTAGGGCTTAATTAATTCATTTAAATTGACTGATTTCCTTATATGAACTGTAACTCAGTAAAATATTAGAAATTGTTGTATGTTGCGTTTATATTTCTGTTCAGTATAAATATGCGGTTGCACATGGCTGTGTTTGGAATAACACATGCCTTTCAGAAGGCCACATACAACACTTCCACCTTGTGCTCACATTTCCATTAGAGTGCAACTGCGGAGGAAGTTGTGTTACTCCAAACACAGCGAAACTGTGCTAAAACTGCGTACAATAAGTATATATTTTGTATTAGAAAAATTATTTCGCGCTGATATGAACGTTAAGTTCCAAATGTATCCAAAACCGTATCGTATCTTGACACGGCCAATGTTTTTATAGTATGCACGGTAGAAGTAAAAAAAATCAATACAAAAAATCATAATAATTAAAAAACAATTGTTGAAATAGTGATCGCTGGTATAGCCTTAACAATTTATGAATGGAATAGAACTATAGGTATCAGTAGATCTACATAGTTTTATCTCTAGTGTGATCCGCAGCAGTCTCCGTAGCCGATCATTCTCCTCCCGGTACTCCACTACCGTTTTCTCAACTGCCCCGAAAATCTCCACAGCAGCCGCTGTTAAACGCTCATTTAAAAGCACACGCAACAACTGTAGTTTAGACATTTTTCAGTAGACTGAGAGTTAGGTAGTCTATTCAGTTCATTCTTTACGCCACACAATGAACGTTCATATTCAAAACACAGTCGCATCCGGTTCTTCTTCTTCTTCTTCTTCTTCTTCTTCTTCTTCTTCTTCTTCTTCTTCTTTCAAGTTTTATGGCAGACTACACCTATTGGTGTATTGCCGCCACCTAGTGTACGGGGTATTAAAACAAAACACAAATAATATATTCCACTCCGTTCCAGCCATTATTATTAGCAGCCTCCACTGGACCCGAGATAATATAAAATACAACAATAAATCAAAACAACCATCCCATTCCTTCAGTCACATTCAAATCACATCCCTACACAGGCTCAGGTGCCTTTGAGGACGGACCATTCATTGACAGGATTCCTTGTAATGCCCCAAAAACGCTCAGCCTCAGTCACACTGATGCCTATCAAAATTAGTTTTTCCCCACAAAAGGGCTTTATTACAGACAGAAATACCCCTAAGCGCCCCCTTCTCAGACGTTCCGGCAAGTGAAGAAGCCGGGTGTGGAGGTCCTGGGCTGGCGAGGTTACATGTGGTCTGCAGTTGTGAGGCCGGATGGAAGTACTGCCAAATTCTCTAAAACGACGTTGGAGGCGGCTTATGGTAGAGAAATGAACATTCAACTCTCTGGCAACAGCTCTGTTGGACATTCCCGCAGTCAGCATGCCAATTGCACGCTCCCTCAAAACTTCAGACATCTGTGGCTTTGTGTTATGTGACAAAACATTTTAGAATGGCCTTTTATTGTCCCGAGCACAAGGTTCACCTGTGCAATGATCATGCTGTTTAATCAGCTTCTTGATATGCCACACCTGTCAGGTGGATGGATTATCTTGGCAAAGGAGAAATGCTCAATAACAATTATGTAAACAAATTTGTGCACACAATTTAGAGAAATACACTTTTTGAGCATATGAAAAATGTCTGGGATCTTTTATTTCAGCTCATGAAACATGGGACCAACACTTTACATGTTGCGTTTATATTTTTCTTCAGTTTATCTAATAGAAATCAGAGGGTTTTCTGTAGGTCAAATACATTATCACTGCACATTGGATATGTTTGACTTGCCCTGCCAATGTTATTCTTCTCAGACCATTTTGAACGTTTATTTCAAAATTGTAGGTATATGATCACACTGGTAATAGATAATGTGTTGTATTACTTGTGAGGCACAGCTAAGTGAGCATAATAAATCGTTTTTTGTTTTTTTTACTGGACTGATGGCCTGCATCTGATGGCCAGTCTGAGGAGAGGGAGGGAGGGAGCAGCGGTGAGGCTGACACCCGACTCTCCGTCCCTCCTCTTTCGCTCCCTCCACGGAGAAACGGGGACACAGACTTCCAGCCGTCCTCCAGACACATTAAATGGTTCAAAATGGGAACACTTTGACCTCCCGGCGCTAGGGCTGCTGAATCAAGTGCAGCTAACAGCACGAAACGAAAAATAAAATAAAAAATAATAGGAACAGCTTTATCGTTGGGTTTTTACATAAATGTTTGGCGATCAAGTAGGACTGGCTTGGAGATCGACCGGTTTGCGACCACTGTTTTAAGACGATCTAGAGTCCGTTTTGTGCTCTCCCCAAAGGTTAAGATTTGAAAAAAAGCTGATTTTAGTTTACCCTAGATCTATTTTTATTGATTGATGTAATTAAAGGTTCTGCTCACTGTATTTTGAAAATGCTTTTATTTTTATATAAGACATTCATTCCCCCCCAAAAAAAATTAAACGACATAAAAAGCTGATCGTTGATATTTATAGTCATATGAGTGTTACTGTAATTACCAAACACTTTCACTTTTACATAAACACAAGTGGATGTTTAATAAGCATCGATTATAACACACACCACTTTAGCTTGGTCCAGGTCACATGACAGACATACAGTCTGTCAAAGTCTGTCCCTCCCCCACTTTCACACTCCCTACAAGTCTAGCTATCGTTAATATTCCATGTTACCATTTGACTGGTAACATATAATATATAATGTTTGACTGGTAACATATAATATATAATGTTTGACTGGTAACATATAATATATAATGTTTGACTGGTAACATATATAATGTTTGACTGGTAACATATTACATCTACGACATTTAGCAGATGCTCTTATCCAGAGCGACTTACAGTTAGTGCATACATTTTCATACTGCCCCCCCCCCGTGGGAAACGAACCCACAACCCTGGCGTTGCAAGCGCCATGCTCTACCAACTGAGCTACAGGGGACAGGTAAAGGTAAAGAAAGGATCGTCTCTGTTAATATAATATATAATGTGTCAGTCTTTGTTTAAATAAGGCTTGCTGTCTGGGGTTACTGGACTGGAAGATTCAGACTTATTGAATAATTTAGGTTTCATGTCTTGTTGCTAAGGTGTGTGTGTGTGTGTGTGTGTGTGTGTGTGTGTGTGTGTGTGTGTGTGTGTGTGTGTGTGTGTGTGTGTGTGTGTGTGCTCATGCAACTACTCAGAGATGTTGCTTGGATCACCATGGTATGCGGATGGTTGACTCTCTCGCTTCCCAAATCTCTCTCTCTCTGTCTCTCGCTCTCTCTCTTTCTCTCTCTCTCTCTCTCTCTCTCACACACACACACAAACACAAACACACTTGACAGGGTATCCATTCCCGCTGTTGGCCTACCCCAGTGAAAATATTTGACCTCTGCATCGAGCACACACACACACACGTGCTGTTAAAAGAGACTATCCTTTTTTTTTACCTGTTAAAACCATCACTCCATCTGTGCACCCTATTCCCTATGTAGTTCACTACTTTTGACAAGAGCCCTATGGGAGGGAGAGAGAGATGGCGACAGAGAGGGGAATATAGAGAGCGAGTGAAAACTGTTTTTTCTTTTTTTTTTATACTGGCCCCCCGTGGGAATCGCTCTCACATCCCTGGCGTTGCAAACGCCATGCTCTACCAACTGAGCTTCATCACTGCCGGCCATTCCCTGCCCTACCCTGGACCAATTGTGCGCCGCCCCATGGGTCTCCCGGTCACGGCCGGCTACGACAGAGCCTGGATTCGAACCAGGATCTCTAGTGGCGCAGCTAGCACTGCGATGCAACTCGGGAGGTGGACCAATCAGTTGTTGCCAGTTGTAGCCTTCAATTTAATTCACAAAGATCTTATAGATGCTTGCTGGTGTTAGCCTATGTATTGTACTATGTAGACTACTTTTTGTCATGTAGCATACTTTTATTTGGTCATTTAATTGTCATAATCATATTGTTTTTGTATTTTTCTTCTGTGCAAATAAAATAATGTATTTAATAAAAACAATTATATGTCTGCGGGTCACAATATATATATTATACATAGACTGACATCGTGTAACCTAGGTTACTAGGCTACTCAAACATATTTAACTGTGGAAAAAATATAGAAGGGTATATAGCAGATAGAAGCTACTCTGCTATGGAGAGTAAACTCTTAGAGGAAATGGTTCTAGAACCGTTAGGTAAACAGGGGTTTATTACGGTTCTAGAACCATTAGGTAAACAGGGTTTATTACGGTTCTAGAACCATTAGGTAAACAGGGGTTTATTACGGTTCTAGAACCATTAGGTAAACAGGGTTTATTACGGTTCTAGAACCATTAGGTAAACAGGGGTTTATTACGGTTCTAGAACCATTAGGTAAACAGGGGTTTATTACGGTTCTAGAACCGTTAGGTAAACAGGGTTTATTACGGTTCTAGAACCATTAGGTAAACAGGGTTTATTACGGTTCTAGAACCATTAGGTAAACAGGGTTTATTACGGTTCTAGAACCATTAGGTAAACAGGGGTTTATTACGGTTCTAGAACCATTAGGTAAACAGGGTTTATTACGGTTCTAGAACCCTTAGGTAAACAGGGTTTATTACGGTTATAGAACCATTAGGTAAACAGGGGTTTATTACGGTTCTAGAACCATTTCCTCTAAGAGTTTACTCTCCATAGCGGAGTAGCTTCTATCTGCTATATACCCTTCTATTTAGTGATTATGAGGGATTGTCTTGAGAATAGAACACAAATAGCCTAGAAACTGAAGTAGCCTACTAAGTGGCTCATCAACTAGATTCAACTAGATTCAGCCTGATGTTTTTCTTGAGCGGATGGTCAGCATAGCCGGAACATAATTAGAAATAATTTGTAGACCGCAAGAAGTCCGAACATATTTAATATTGGACTAAAACATAATCATTTCAACCGTTGCTTACATTTGATTTCAAAAATTAAAATCACTTGGAGCCGATTTACTGGCGTTTTTACAGTCTTTTATGTCCAAAAATGAAAAAGTTTTTTTCCCCCCCAGAAAATGTACAGTATTTTATGTCCCCCCCACCCCCCCGCCCCCTCAGAATGTAGGGGGCCAAAATAAAATGACCAGTTGGGCTATGTGGTTAGTAATAGGCCTATTGGGCCGTTAGCAGTGAATGAACGTGTTAAAATGTGTGGCAGACGGAAAGAGAGAGAGTATATATATAGAGAGAGAGAGAGACGAGAGATGAGCGCTGCAGAGAGAGAGAGAGAGAGGGAGAGGGGATCACCAGAGGAGTTGCATTTGGAGAGAGTGAGGCACTGAAGGAAGAGACAGAGAGAGAAAGAGAGGACGGGAAAGGGACAAAAAAAGACGGGAAAGAAGAGAGGGAATAGTAAATACATCAGGAATATCATTTGTTTTGTCTACATAACGTTAGGTTTTCTGTAGAACACGGACAAGTCAACCGCTTTTCATCCGTTCTTACGGCAGCACGAGGACTGAGAGGGGAGAGCCGCATGGAACATTTTCTCTTTGTACTCAAAAGAAGAGGAGGCTGCTTTGTAGGCATTGCTACAGCTTTCTTTTTTTTTACGCCGAATTGTCATAGTGTAAATAGCCAATTTTATAGCCAATTTTTGATGGTCATTTTGATTTGGAAACCACGAAGTGAACCTAATGCTCTTTCGCAAGAAAGGAACAACAGCGTAACATAGACTTGACTAGTTCAGTTGTCTAGCTACTCCTATAGAGGAAACACACAACACGGCCAACGATAGAAAACCACGCGTCTAAATTCGCACTACCAACAGGACTTCCAGGGTTTTCTTCAGCGGACCGAGCATGGCTGCGGTTACCAGCCCAGAGACGAGTCCTCAACCCCGGGTGTATTTCCAGACGGCAGCCGCCGGTTCCACCGAAGAACCGGAGACCCCTGTTCGGAAGCAAGGGCGAGTAACCGTCAAATATGACCGAAAAGAACTCAGAAAGAGACTTAATCTGGAGGAATGGATAATCGGCCAGCTAACGGATCTTTACGACTGTGAGGTGAGATGCCGACAATAAATAACACAAAGATGAGGTGTAACTCGCAAATGGCACTATCCTTATATAGTGCACTACTTTTGACTAGGTACAATAGGGTTATGGTCAAAAGTACTGCACTATTGAATAGGGTGCCATTTGGGTCATAAAGGCTACTGTAATTAACTAATCGAATCTATCGATTAGGGTTAAATAAGACCCCCCCCCCCCCAAACATGTGTGTGATCAGGAATAGGCTAAAACTAAACATCACAGTGTCATCATAGCGTGACTTAACCTTTTTTATAGCCTAACTCAACAAATATTATTTTTTTCTCCATTGGGAATAGCCTAAATAGTATGCTATAGTTATGTCAATCATATATCCTAGGTGTAGTCCTAAAGGGAAGCTTCTAATCAATGGAAGTTGTGTTAAAATTAATCAATAATTTACAGTAATCAATCAATCAATCAATGACAAGGCATAAACCCCAACACCATTCTGTTGCACCATGCACATGTAACCTGGGGTGCTTTAGTCTAGAGCTACAGTTGGGTTCTGAGTTGTGTGTGTGTGTGTGTGTGTGTGTGTGTGTGTGTGTGTGTGTGTGTGTGTGTGTGTGTGGGTGATTCTGAGCTGGCATTGACCCACATTCTACTCCTAGCATAGGGACTTACACCTAGAGAAAGAGAGGAAGGGAAGGAGAGAGGGATGAATGAAGGAGAGGGAGTTACCTGTGGATCTATTGGCTGAATACAGACATGCTTCCACAAAAAGGACAGTAGAACTAAGACTGGCTGGATGGAGGGACGGAGAGAGACAGACAGTCAGACAGACAGTAGACCACCTGGATGGAGAGACAGACAGTCAGACAGACAGTAGACCGGCTGGTCCCTCCCTCCCTCCCTCCCTCCCTCCCTCCCTCCCTCCCTCCCTCCCTCCCTCCCTCCCTCCCTCCCTCCCTCCCTTCTTCCTCTCTCTCAGTAGGCTACAACACTACAAACTCTCCCCTTCTCAGCAAAGGAATCCATATCCATAATAAACGATTCACATTTCCACTGTGTGTGGCGTTGGGGAATAGGCATTGAGTGCGGTTACATGCACATAATAATGCGATTATTGTGAATAGTCAGATTAAAAATAATAGTTGCAAGAAGAACGATTTCCCTAATTATCCTGTTTCCTGATGGTACTCTGATAAATACAGAAAATCACCAATCAAAATAAACGCTCTACCACAGCAAACATGTTATTTTTGGGAAGCATGTTTGATTTTGAGTTCGGAAATGGGTTTATATGTCCTAATAATTCGAAAGATTGCTCAGAAAACCAGGTGTTTTAATTGGAGTATACTTACTTCGATTTTGAGCTTAAGATAAGCAGGGTAATGTGTTTAATCTGCCTACTGCCATATTCAGTTTAATATCAAATTATTAGTGTGCATGTAAACATACTCATCGTTACAGTTTCTCTAAACCCATATCGTCCCCCCCCCCTGCGGTGAATATTTATGTTTAGTGTCCGGTTGTATTGTCTTGTTTACTGGGGTCCGGTAAACAAACAGTTAACCTTGAATGCATGGGGCGTAACTAACCCCCATGGGGCGTAACTAACCCCAAACCCTAGAGCCCAACATGGCAAGAGGGAGCAGGGGAGCGCAGACAGGAGAGCGAGAGCCAGTGAGGTGGAGAGGTTTGGGCAGAATTAAGGCAGTAAAACAGAGAAAAGAAGAGGGGAGGAGAGAGGGAGGGAAGCTTGGAAACAGAAGAGGGGAGGAGAGAGGGAGGGAAGCTTGGAAACAGAAGAGGGGAGAAGAGAGG
Source organism: Coregonus clupeaformis (assembly GCF_020615455.1). Lineage (NCBI taxonomy): Eukaryota > Metazoa > Chordata > Actinopteri > Salmoniformes > Salmonidae > Coregonus > Coregonus clupeaformis. The sequence goes on from NC_059199.1 coordinate 10,304,616, forward strand.
GAGGGAAGCTTGGAAACAGAAGAGGGGAGGAGAGAGGGAGGGAAGCTTGGAAAAAGAGAGTGTGCTGTGGTCTTTCCTATTTTCACACACATGATGTCACTCAGAAATTAACACTCTGGACACTGGTTTGTGTTTTGTGACCAAAACAAAGATGTTCTGTAACGCCTCGGGAATGAAAGACCCCCAGTGTAGCGGTACACACACACACACACACGATGTCCTGTCACCCAGGAATGTAACACGTGAACTCACACACTTCCTGTCTCTGTTAGAATGACTCAGCACAGAGCTGACTGACTGGCTGGGAAAGGCAGGAGGAAAGGCAGGAGGAAAGGCAGGAGGAAAGGCAGGAGAGGCAGATGTAAGTGTCATGAGCCCTCTCACTCCACCGGGTTACCACCTTAATTTGTTTCCACTATCTTCCACTCTGCTCACCTCCCTCTCTCTACTCAGCCTAACTAGCTCCACCTGTCCCTGCTCTGCTCGGCTCTAATTACTCTGCCAGCTGCGCTGCATTACCCACTAACCTCTCCCAGTATTTAAGGCCCTGTCTTTCAGCTCTCCGGTGTCAGATCGTCTGCAAAGCTCACACCCGGAACCTGTTTGCTCGCGCTTCTGGCTCACCCTGGTTTTGTGACCCCCGGACCTGCCTGTTTTTTGGATACTCTTCTGCCTCAGGAGATCCAGACCTGCTTCTGCCATTACGACTCCTGACTACTCTTCAATCCCGGTAACTCTGACCAGCCTTCTGCCTTGCTACTACGTATTTTGGATTTCCCTTGAACTGTACTGCTGCCTGGTTTCATTCCGCCCTGTTGTGTCTGTGTCTCCCCCCAGGACTTCTGGACCACCCACCACCGGCTTCATAGGACGCATCGCTGCCACTGGGGGGCACAGACCCAGCGCATTGGACGGGATCCCTGTTACCCTGGAGCCTTCATTCACTCCCTACTTCCCTTTTCCCTTAAGTTTAATAAACTTTCTGGTGTGACGCAATTGTGGTCCCCTGGTCGTCTGTCTGAATCGTGACAGTACGATCTGACCATTATGGACTCAGCGCACACTTTCCCCGACATGGAAACCGATGAGCATGAGCAGCAGTTCCAGCAGCAGCAACAACAACTCGCCATGATCATTCAACTCCTCACCAACCTTACCCCAGCCAGTCTGCCCACCAGCCCAGCCCCCGAGTTACCTGCCCCGGTCGTTGCAGCCGCTGCTCCGAACCCAAGATTGGAAACCCCGAGCGGTTCAACGGCGATTCAACCCAGGTCCGGCCATTCCTGACTAGCTGCCGACTTCAGTTCTCCTTGCAGCCAAGGACCTTCGCCACGGAGGGGGCTAAAGTTGGGTATGCCATCACTCACCTGACGGGCCGAGCTCGACTCTGGGGAACAGCAGAGTTCGAACGTCAAACCCCCGCATGTGCAACCTTCGACCTGTTTGCTGAGGAGATGCTGAAGGTGTTTGACCTGGATTCACCCACCGCAGAGGCGTCTCGTGAACTGTTCAGTATTCGACAAGGCAGACGTACAGTCGCAGACCATTCCATCGACTTCCCGAACCCTGGCTAGACGAAGTTCTTGGAACACACCATCGTTGGTGGACGCGTTCTTCCATAGTTTGGCTGACTATATCAAGGACGAGTTGGTCTCCCATGAACTGCCTTCCACTCTTGATGAAGCCATCGCACTGACTGTCAGGATCGACAGAAGGATACAGACCCGTCGTCGTGAGAGGGGGCGCCAAGGTCCACCTACTACCGGCATTCGGAGAGATCCGACTGGGCTCCTGTCATCTACTGCCACTCACCCAGGTCAGCTTGATCAGTCTGAGCCTATGGAGATTGGGCGAGCCTCCCTCACTCCTGCAGAGCGCCAGCGCCGCTTCACCTCAAACCTCTGCCTCTATTGTGGAGGTGATGGACATCGTGTGGTAACCTGCCCTTTAAAGGGCCGAAGCTCACCGGGCGTAGGGGGAGTCCGGTTGAGTTCAATGACCATCCAGTCCTCCGACCGCAAACCCCTGCTGCAAGTTCACCTCCGCCTCTCTGACTCAACTCACACCCTGGCTGCTCTGGTGGATTCTGGCGCCGAAGCCAACATAATGGACATCAAGCTGGCACGCCAACTGGGACTGGAGAACCTCCGTTTGACACCTCCTATTCCTGCCCGGGCACTGGACGGACACTTACTCGGATCGGTCACTCATGTCACGGCCCCGGTCTCGATGGGTCTGTCCGAAACCATCAAGAAACTATCCAGTTTCACCTGCTCCCCTCTCCAGGCCAACCCCTCATCCTGGGTTACCCATGGCTCCGCCCGGCACAACCCTCAGCTCGACTGGGTGACCGGGGTGATCAGGGAGTGGGGAGAGGACTGCCACCGAACCTGCCTGCTTGCTGCCGCACTACCCCCTCGGCCAGTACCTACTAACTCCGCTCCTGACCTCTCCAATGTCCCAGAATGCTACCATGGTCTCAGAGAGGTGTTTAACAAAGCAAGAGCCACATCTCTGCCCCCTCACCGACCGTACGACTGTGCCATCGACCTCCTCCCTGGAACAGCTCCTCCAAGGGGTCGTCTTTATTCGATTGTCTGCTCCTGAAAGAAAGTCCATGGAGGACTACATCAATGGCTCTCTGTCCGCAGGATTAATCCGTTCATCTTCATCTCCTGCTGGTGCTGGCTTCTTCTTTGTGGGGGAAGAAGGACGGATCTCTTCGCCCCTGCATCGACTACAGGGGACTCAACGACATCACAGTGAAAAACCGTTACCCTCTGCCTCTGCTCACCTCTGCTTTTGAGTTGCTCCAGGGAGCCACTGTTTTTACCAAGTTGGATCTCAGAAACGCTTACCACCTAGTGCGGATCCGGGAGGGAGATGAATGGAAAACCGCATTCAATACACCAACAGGCCACTACGAGTATCTGGTTATGCCTTTTGGCCTCACCAATGCTCCTGCTGTGTTCCAGGCTCTAGTGAATGATGTACTGCGGGACATGTTAAACAAGTTTGTCTTCGTTTACCTGGATGACATCTTAATTTACTCCAGAAACCTGTCTGAACACACCCGCCATGTCCAGCAAGTCCTTCATCGTCTTCTGGAGAATTCCCTCTACGCCAAGGCAGAGAAATGTGAGTTTCACGTCAAGACAGTGGCCTTCCTGGGGTACATAGTGGCAGAAGGAAGTATCCAAATGGATCCTGCCAAAGTATCAGCAGTCACTTCATGGCCAGTTCCGGAGAACAGAAAGAAGCTGCAACAGTTTCTGGGGTTTGCTAACTTCTATAGGAAGTTTATCCGGAACTACAGTACCGTTGCTGCCCCTCTCACTGCTCTAACCAGCACCAAGCAACCCCTTCACCTGGACCCCAGCAGCCGACAAAGCCTTCAGTACCCTCAAGGTGAGGTTCACCTCCGCTCCCATCCTCCAGATGCCTGATGTGGACCGGCAATTCATTGTGGAGGTGGACGCCTCGGATGTGGGAGTTGGTGCTGTGATTTCTCAGTGGGCTGCGGAGGATAGGAAGCTCCATCCCTGTGCCTTTTTCTCACGTCGGTTGTCCCCTCTGAGTGCAATTACGACATAGGGAACCGTGAGCTGCTGGCTGTGAAGCTTGCCTTGGAGGAGTGGCGTCACTGGCTGGAGGGGTCCACCATTCCATTTCTCGTTTGGACCGATCATAAGAACTTGGAGTACATCCGCACGGCCAAACGGTTGAACTCCAGGCAGTCCCGCTGGGCCCTGTTCTTCACCAGGTTTAATTTCACTCTGTCATACCGGCCTGGATCACGCAACACCAAGCCAGACGCCCTCTCCCGTCAATTCCAGAAGGATGACAACCCCTCCAAGGATCCTGTGTCGATTCTGCCAAGTCCCTGCATCGTTGCAGCTCTGACCTGGGCTGTTGAGGAACAGGTGCTGGAGGCTCTCCGTAACCAGCCAGGTCCCAGCACTTGCCCAGCTGACCGCCTTTTTGTCCCCGAAGACCTGAGGTCCCAGGTCATTCAGTGGGGACATGACTCCCGCCTAGCTTGTCACCCTGGCTCCACCCGCACTTACAACCTGCTCGCCCAGAGGTTCTGGTGGCCCTCTCTGAGGAAGGATGTACGGGAATTGGTCCAAGCCTGCCCCATCTGCAACCAACACAAGTCGTCCTGCCAGCCCCCAGCCGGATTGCTGCAGCCCCTGCCTGTGCCCAGACGTCCCTGGTCTCACATCGCCCTTGACTTTGTCACGGGGCTGCCCCCTTCAAGTGGCATGACCGTCATTCTCACCATCGTTGACCGTTTCAGCAAGATGGCACACTTCATTCCCCTCCCCCAAGCTCCCAACCGCCAAGGAGACCGCCCAGGTGGTCCTGGAACACGTCTTCCGGATCCACGGACTGCCAAGGGATGTTGTTTCTGACCGTGGTCCACAATTCTCCTCCGCTTTTTGGAAGGAGTTCTGTCACCTGCTGGGAGCCACAGTCAGTCTGACTTCCGGATTCCATCCCCAATCCAATGGGCAGTCAGAGCGGGCTAATCAGGAGCTCGAGAAGGCACTGCGATGCATGACTTCACGCAACCCCCCACTCCTGGTCGCAGCAATTGACATGGGTGGAGTACGCACACAATTCTCTGACCTGCTCTGCCATCGGTATGTCCCCTTTCCAATGTGTTTATGGATACCAGCCTCCTCTATTTGCCAGCCAGGAGGAGGAGGTTACTTGCCCATCTGCACTTGCTTTTGCCCGTCGATGTCGCCGCACCTGGTCACAAGCCCGAGCCACACTCCTCAGGTCCGTTGCCAGCTACACTACCGGGGCCAACCGTCGGAGAATTCCTGCTCCCACCTACCATGTTGGTCAAAGGGTGTGGTTGTCATCGAAGAACCTGCCACTCAGGGTGGAGTCGCAGAAGCTGGCACCTCGGTTCATTGGCCCATTCCCTATCATAAGAGTGATTAGCCCAACTGCTGTCCGGCTCCAACTGCCTAATTCCCTGAGGGTGCACCCCACTTTCCATGTGTCTAAGATTAAGCCCATCCATGAGAGTCCGCTGGTCCCTGCTGCGCCTGGTCCTCCTCCTCCACGGCTCGTCGATGGTGGCCTGGTTTACACCGTCCGCCGCCTGCTTCGGTCCAGACGGAGGGGTAGGGGTCTCCAGTACCTCATTGACTGGGAGGGCTATGGACCTGAGGAAAGGACCTGGGTGCCAGCTAGTCGGATTGTGGATAGGACTCTCATCACCGCTTTCACCAACGGCATCCTGATCAACCTGCAATCCGTAGGGGCCGCCCCAGAGGGTCCCTAACCGTCCGGCCCGCTCGGCTTCCTGTCCTGTGCCTGATCCTGTCTCGGGACCTGTCCCATCTCCCGACCACGGCCCTCCGGCTTCCTCCGAGGATGAGGACGTTCACTCGGACCGTTCGGAGGAGTTCTAGCCCTCCTCCGGCTCCCCTCCTCCCGCCGGCGTGGTGTTGCTCTTGGGACTTCTGGGGCCGTCCCTTGGGGGGTTCTGTCATGAGCCCTCTCACTCCACCGGGTTACCACCTTAATTTGTTTCCACTATCTTCCACTCTGCTCACCTCCCTCTCTCTACTCAGCCTAACTAGCTCCACCTGTCCCTGCTCTGCTCGGCTCTAATTACTCTGCCAGCTGCGCTGCATTACCCACTAACCTCTCCCAGTATTTAAGGCCCTGTCTTTCAGCTCTCCGGTGTCAGATCGTCTGCAAAGCTCACACCCGGAACCTGTTTGCTCGCGCTTCTGGCTCACCCTGGTTTTGTGACCCCGGACCTGCCTGTTTTTTGGATACTCTTCTGCCTCAGGAGATCCAGACCTGCTTCTGCCATTACGACTCCTGACTACTCTTCAATCCCGTAACTCTGACCAGCCTTCTGCCTTGCTACTACGTATTTTGGATTTCCCTTGAACTGTACTGCTGCCTGGTTTCATTCCGCCCTGTTGTGTCTGTGTCTCCCCCCAGGACTTCTGGACCACCCACCACCGGCTTCATAGGACGCATCGCTGCCACTGGGGGGCACAGACCCAGCGCATTGGACGGGATCCCTGTTACCCCTGGAGCCTTCATTCACTCCCTACTTCCCTTTTCCCTTAAGTTTAATAAACTTTCTGGTGTGACGCAATTGTGGTCCCCTGGTCGTCTGTCTGAATCGTGACAGTAAGGAACTAACTTAGCCTTGGGGCATCAGGTAGTTTGATTATGAAACTCAATTGGTAGAAAATTTATGCGCACATTGACTGTAAGTCGCTTGGGATAAAAACGTCTGCTAAATGGCATATTATTATTATTATTATTATTATCACTGAAAACTGAGTGAGGAAAAATAGAGGGGTGAGAGAGAGAGAGAGAGAGAGAGAGAGAGAGAGATGACTGTATCAGGAGAATGCTCATGTAGGGTTGCTGCCACCCCACAGGAAGTGTGTCGACTCCTGTAGTACTCGGTGAGTACCCCCTCTTCATTTGTTTGTCTGACAGAGAGAGAGAGAGAGAGAGAGAGAGAGAGAGAGAGAGAGAGAGAGAGAGAGCAGAGAGAGACAGAGAGAGAGAGAGAGAGAGAGAGAGAGAGAGGGTAAGGAAAGAGAGAGAGAGAGAGAGAGAGAGAGAGAGAGAGAGAGAGAGAGAGAGGGGGAGAGCTCTCTGAATCACCATCAGTGGATGTGGACTCAGAGGAGGTTTGTGTCTGACACTCCTGCCACTCCCGTTGGACCCACAGAACGTGTTGCTGCACATGGAGTATAGAGATACTCTTACTCAACAGTGGGTTAGATTCCATTTATACTTTTTGCCCTTCAGCAGACGCTTTTATCAACATTTTGGCTGAAGTGTGGGTCCCGTGTAGCTCAGTTGGTAGAGCATGGCACTAGTAACTACAATGTTGTGGGTTCAATTCCCACGTGGGACGAGTAGAAAATGTATGCACTCACTATTTGAAGTCACTTTGGATAAAATCGTCTACTAAATGAGATAAAGAAGGATATTTTGCTGAAGGTGCTGTTTGATTAACGGGTATCATTATATATAAACTCAACAAACAAAAAAACGTGCCTCTCACTGTCAACTGTGTTTATTTTCAGCAAACTTAATGTGTAAATATTTGTATGAACATAACAAGATTCAACAACTGAGACATAAACTGAACAAGTTCCACAGACATGTGACTAACAGAAATTGAATAATGTTTCCCGAGGGGGTCAAAATCAAAAGTAACAGTCAGTATCTGGTGTGGCCACCAGCTGCATTAAGTACTGCAGTGCATCTCCTCCTCATGGACTGCACCAGATTTGCCAGTTCTTGCTGTGAGACATTACCCTACTCTTCCACCAAGGCACCTGCAAGTTCCCGGACATTTCTGGGGGGAATGGCCCTAGCCCTCACCCTCCGATCCAACAGGTCCCAGACGCGCTCAGTGGGATTGAGATCCGGGCTCTTTGCTGGCCATGGCTGAACACTGACATTCCTGTCTTGCAGGAAATCATGCACAGAATGAGCAGTATGGCTGGTGGCATTGTCATGCTGGAGGGTCATGTCAGGATGAGCCTGCAGGAAGGGTACCACATGAGGGAGGAGGATGTCTTCCCTGTAACGCACAGCGTTGAGATTGCCTGCAATGACAACAAGCTCAGTCCGATGATGCTGTGACACACTGCCCCAGACTATGACGGACCCTCCACCTCCAAATCGATCCCGCTCCAGAGTACAGGCCTCGGTGTAACACTCATTCCTTCGACGATAAACGCGAATCCGACCATCACCCCTGGTGAGACAAAACCGCGACTCGTCAGTGAACAGCACTTTTGCCAGTCCTGTCTGGTCCAGCGACGGTGGGTTTGTGCCCATAGGCGACGTTGTTGCCGGTGATGTCTGGTGAGGACCTGCCTTACAACAGGCCTACAAGCCTTCAGTCCAGCCTCTCTCAGCCTATTGCGGACAGTCTGAGCACTGATGGAGGGATTGTGCGTTCCTGGTGTAACTCGGGCAGTTGTTGTTGCCATCCTGTACCTGTCCCGCAGGTGTGATGTTCGGATGTACCGATCCTGTGCAGGTGTTGTTACACGTGGTCTGCCACTGCGAGGATGATCAGCTGTCCGTCCTGTCTCCCTGTAGCTCTGTCTTAGGCGTCTCACAGTACGGACATTGCAATTTATTGCCCTGGCCACATCTGCAGTCCTCATGCCTCCTTGCAGCATGCCTAAGGCACGTTCACGCAGATGAGCAGGGACCCTGGGCATCTTTCTTTTGGTGTTTTTCAGAGTCAGTAGAAAGGCCTCTTTAGTGTCCTAAGTTTTCATAACTGTGACCTTAATTGCCATCTGTAAGCTGTTAGTGTCTTAACGACCGTTCCACAGGTGCATGTTCATTAATTGTTTATGGTTCATTGAACAAGCATGGGGAACAGTGTTTAAACCCTTTACAATGAAGATCTGTGAAGTTATTTGGATTTTTGCTAATTATCTTTGAAAGACAGGGTCCTGAAAAAGGGAGGATTCTTTTTTTTGCTGAGTTTATATACAGTACCAGTCAAAAGTTTGGACACACCTACTCATTCAAGGGTTTTTCTTTATTTTTTAAAACTATTTTCTACATTGTAGAGTAATAGTGAAGACATCAAAACTATGAAATAACAACATTATAAAGATACCCATTAATCAAACAGCACCTTAAGCAAAATATCCTTCTTGATATCACACCACCCTGTTGATTCATGTTACCCTACACCCCAGTCCCTACACACACCTGTCCTTACACGCTTATTTAGCGCACATTGCCTCACATCGGAAAAATGTGACGAAGTTTGTGTGTGCCGGTATAGAGCGGTTATTGCGAATTGCTTTTTTTCCCCCCCAGACAAGCACCAGTTGAGGTGTGGTGATGATGATGGCGCCCCGGAGAAGATGGCTGCCGTTTTACAGCCCTCTAACCAATTGTACTATTATGTGTGTTGTGCCGCGTTATTTTTTAAAATTTATTTTGTACATAATGTTTCTGCCATCGTCTCTTATAACCAAAAAGAGCTTCTGGATATCAGGACAGTGATTGAGCTAAGTTCCACAGACACACACACCAACATACAGTCCTACATAGGAGAGAGAGAGAGAGAGGGAGAGTGTGTGTATATATATATGTACAGTGCATTCAGAAAGTATTCAAACCCCTTGACTTTTTCCACATTTTGTTACGTTACAGCCTTATTCTAAAATGGATTAAAATGTCCCCCCCCCTCCTGATCAATCTACAAACAATACCCCATAATGGCAAAGCGAAAAAACTGTTTTTTAGAAATTTTAGCAAATGTATTAAAAATAAAAAGGATTACTTTATACTATCCCAGGTATTCCTTAAAGAGGTGGGGTTTCAAATGTCTCCGGAAGGTGGTGAGTGACTCCGCTGTCCTGGCGTCGTGAGGGAGCTTGTTCCACCATTGGGGTGCCAGAGCAGCGAACAGTTTTGCCTGGGCTGAGCGGGAACTGTGCTTCCGCAGAGGAAGGGGAGCCAGCAGGCCAGAGGTGGATGAACGCAATGCCCTCGTTTGGGTGTAGGGACTGATCAGAGCCTGAAGGTACGGAGGTGCCGTTCCCCTCACAGCTCCGTAGGCAAGCATCATGGTCTTGTAGCTCACCTTTGGCAGCGATTACAGCCTCGAGTCTTCTTGGGGATGGCGCTACAAGCTTGGCACAGCTGTATTTGTGGAGTTTCTCCCATTCTTCTCTGCAGATCCTTTCAAGCTCTGTCAGGTTGGATGGAGAGTGTCTCTCCAGAGATGTTCGATCGTGTTCAAGTCCGGGCTCTGGCTGGGCCACTCAAGGACATTCAGAAACTTGTCCCGAAGCCACTCCTGCGTTGTCTTGGCTGTGTGCTTAGGGTCGTTGTCCTGTTGGAAGGTGAACCTTCACCCAGTCTGAGGTCCTGAGCGCTCTGGAGCAGGTTTTCATTAAGGAGCTCTCTGTAATTTGCTCCGTTCATCTTTCCCTCGATCCTGACTAGTCTCCCAGTCCCTGTCTCTGATGCTGCCACCACCATGCTTCACCGTAGGGATGGTGCCAGGTTTCCTTCAGATGTGACGCTTAGAATTCAGGCCAAAGAGTTCAATCTTGGTTTCATCAGACCAGAGAATCTTGTTTTTCATGGTCTGAGAGTCCTTTAGGTGCATTTTGACAAACCCCAAGCGGGCTGTCATGTCCCTTTTACTGAGGAGTGGCTTCCGTCTGGCCTCTCTAACATAAAGGCCTGATTGGGGGAGTGCTGCGGAAATGGTTGTCCTTCTGGAATGTTCTCCCATCTCAACACAGAGGAACTCTGGAGCTCTGCCAGAGTGACCATCGGGTTCTTGGTCACCTCCCTGGCCAAGACCCTTTCCCCCCTATTGCTCCGGGTGGAAGCCGGCTAATACTGACTAACTTTCAGGGCAGGGTGCTAGTGATGGCTATAGTGATGGCTATAGTGATGGCTATTTAACAGTGACGGCCTGAAGATGGAAGCCTTTTTTTCAGTCTCTCGGTCCCCGCTTTGATGCACCTGTACTGTCTCCGCCTTCTAGATGGTAGCAGGGTGAACAAGCCGTGGCTCGGGTGGCTGAGGTCCTTGATGATCTTCTTGTCCTTCCTGTGACACCGGGTGCTGTAGATGTCCTGGAGGGCAGGGCAGACCGCACCACCCTCTGGAGAGCCCTGCAGTCGCGGACGGTGCAGTTGCTGTACCAGGCGGTGATACAGCCCGAGAGGATGCTCTCAATGGTGCATCTGTAGAAGTTTGTGAGGGTCTTCGGGTCCAAGCTGAATTTCTTCAGCTTCCCGAGGTTGAAGAGGCGCTGTTGCGTCTGTGTGTGTGGATGGATCATTTCAGGTTGTCAGTGATGTGGTCACGGCGAGGAACTTGAAGCTTTTCACCCTCCACTGTGGCACCGTCGATGTGGCTTCTTCGTTTTGTCGACTTTGAGGGAGAGTTTATTTTCCTGGCACCCTCACCTCCTCCCTGTGGGCTCTCATCGTTTTTGGTGATCAGGTTTACCGCTGTTGTGTCGTCAGGAAATACATGATTGAGTTGGAGACGTGCGTGGCCACGCAGTCATGGGTGAACAGGGAGTACAGGAGGGGGGCTGAGCACACACCGTTGTGCCTAGTGGAGCCCCCGTGTTGAGGATCAGCGTAGTGGAGGTGTTGTTTCCTACCTTCACCACCTGGGGGCGGCCCGTCAGGAAGTCCAGGACCCAGTTGCACAGGGCGGGGTTCAGACCCAGGGCCCCGAGCTTAATGATGAGCTTGGAGGGTACTATGGTGTTGAATGCTGAGCTGTAGTTGATGAACAGCATTCTTATATAGGTATTCCTCTTGTCCAGACGGGATAGGGAAGTGCAATGGCGTTCCATGGATCTGTTGGGGCGGTATGCAAATTCTAGTGGTTCTATGGTGTTCAGTAAGGGGGAGGTGATTTGATTAATTAATTAATTATTAACTAGCCTCTCAAAGCACTTCATGATATTTTGAAAGTTATATATCTTGAAAAAAAACGTGATTGCTGACAAGCAAAACATTTTGGGACTATGTCAACAATGGACTAATGAAACAAATACCAAAAGATAGTTTTTGGGTGGAATTGTCCTTTAATTGGAAACATGCACACACACACACCCCCTGTAATTTCCCATGTATGTGCATCTCAGTACCCCCACTCTCTCATAGTCACATGGTTAAACAAGAGAGAGAGACAGAGAGACAGAAAAGGCTTAACCCTTCAATGGTGTGTGGGTGTTTGTCAAATAAGAATATGCATGATTATTTTCCAAAACAGTCAGTCACTAAAAAGGACTGAAATGAAAGAGTAAAAAGGATGAAAGAAAGAGGTTAAAGGTCAGATGGACATGGTTTCAAAACAAAAAGAAGCCTGAGTTGTGCTACATGTCATGTTCTCTCTCTCTCTCTCTCTCTCTCTCTCTCTCTCTCTCTCTCTCTCTCTCTCTCTCTCTCTCTCTCTCTGTCTCTCTCTGTCTCTCTCTGTCTCTCTCTCTGTCTCTCTCTCTCTCTCTCTGTCTCTCTCTCTCTCTCTCTCTCTCTCTCTCTGTCTCTCTCTCTCTCTCTCTCTCTCTCTCTCTCTCTCTCTCTCTCTCTCTCTCTCTCTCTCTCTCTCTCTCTGTCTCTCTCTGTCTCTCTCTCTGTCTCTCTCTCTCTCTCTCTCTCTCTCTCTGTCTCTCTGTCTCTCTCTCTCTCTCTCTCTCTGTCTCTCTCTCTCTCTCTCTCTGTCTCTCTCTCTCTCTCTCTCTCTCTCTCTCTCTCTCTCTCTGTCTCTCTCTCTCTCTCTCTCTGTCTCTCTCTCTCTTTCTCTGTCTCTCTCTCTCTCTCTCTCTCTCTCTCTCTCTCTCTCTCTCTCTGTCTCTCTCTCTGTCTCTCTCTCTCTCTCTCTCTCTCTCTCTCTCTCTCTCTCTCTCTCTCTCTCTCTCTCTCTCTCTCTCTCTCTCTTGTCTCTCTCTCTCTCTCTCTCTCTCTCTCTCTCTCTCTCTCTCTCTCTCTCTCTCTTCTCTCTCTCTCTCTCTCTCTCTCTCTCTCTCTCTCTCTCTCTCTCTCTCTCTCTCTCTCTCTCTCTCTCTCTCTCTGTCTCTCTCTCTGTCTCTCTCTCTGTCTCTCTCTCTGTCTCTCTGTCTCTCTCTCTCTCTCTCTCTCTCTCTCTCTCTCTCTCTCTCTCTCTCTCTCTCTCTCTCTCTCTCTCTCTCTCTCTCTCTCTCTCTCTCTCTCTCTCTGTCTCTCTCTCTCTCTGTCTCTCTCTCTCTCTGTCTCTCTCTCTCCCACTCCAGTGTGTGGGGTTAACATGTGCAGAACTCTCTTCGCTCTTCTCTCAATTCTTCCCCTCTCCCTCCCTCATTCCAACCCCCCCCCATCTCTCTCTCTCTCCCCAGTGGGGTTAGCAGGGTTAGCAGGGTTAGCAGGGTTAATAGGGATTAGCAGGGTTAGCAGGGTTAGCAGGGTTAACAGGGTTAGCAGGGTTAGCAGGGTTTGCAGGGTTAGCAGGGTTAACAGGGTTAGCAGGGTTAGCAGGGTTAGCAGGGTTTGCAGGGTTAGCAAGGTTAACAGGGTTAGCAGGGTTAGCAGGGTAAACATGGTTAGCAGGGTTAACAGGTTTAACAGGGTTAACAGGGTTAGCAGGGTTAACAGGGTTAACAGGGTTAGCAGGGTTAGCAGGGTTAACAGGGTTAGCAGGGTTAACAGGGTAAGCAGGGTTAGCAGGGTTAACAGGGTTAGCAGGGTTAGCAGGGTTAACAGGGTTAGCAGGGTTAACAGGGATAACAGGGTTAGCAGGGTTAGCAGGGTTAACAGGGTTAGCAGGGTTAGCAGGGTTAGCAGGGATAACAGGGTTAGCAGGGTTAACAGGGATAACAGGGTTAGCAGGGTTAGCAGGGTTAGCAGGGTTAACAGGGTTAGCAGGGTTAGCAGGGTTAACAGGGTTAGCAGGGTTAGCAGGGTTAGCAGGGTTAGCAGGGTTAACAGGGTTTGCAGGGTTAACAGGGTTAGCAGGGTTAACAGGGTTAGCAGGGTTAACAGGGTTAGCAGGGTTAGCAGGGTTAACAGGGTTAGCAGGGATAACAGGGTTAGCAGGGTTAACAGGGTTAGCAGGGTTAACAGGGTTAGCAGGGTTAGCAGGGTTAACAGGGTTAGCAGGGTTAACAGGGATAACAGGGTTAGCAGGGTTAGCAGGGTTAGCAGGGTTAGCAGGGTTAGCAGGGTTTGCAGGGTTAACAGGGTTAGCAGGGTTAACAGGGTTAGCAGGGTTAGCAGGGTTAACAGGGTTAGCAGGGTTAACAGGGTTAGCAGGGTTAGCAGGGTTAACAGGGTTAGCAGGGTTAACAGACTCTCTGCTGTGTTTGTTATTCTAGTATCTGCAGATTCCCGATAAGCAGTTAGTTGTGTGTGTTTCTGTGTGTGTGTGATGGAAGGCAGCAGGTGTCGACTGATGACCCCCACCCTTTCTCGTTGCATACACCCCCCCACTCTCTCTTATCCTAGTCTCTCTCTCTCTCTCTCTCCCCCCTCATCTCTCTCCTGGGGTGATAAGCTGTTTTGACCAGCCAGCCATGCTTCCATCTGTACCACTTTGTGTGTTTGTGTGTGTGTGTGTGTCTGTGTGTGTGTGTGTGTGTGTCTGTGTCTGTGTGTGTGTGTGTGTCTGTGTGTGTGTGTGTGTGTGTGTGTGTGTGTGTGTGTGTGTGTGTGTGTGTGTGTGTGTGTGTGTGTGTTGCAACAGTAGGTTACAGAAGGTTGTTTAAGGACAAGTTGTTCTCTGTGTGTTTCGGGTCCTATGTCAGCTATGCCAGCCCGCTCTCATCAAACTGCCTGTGAGTGTGTGTGTCTCTGTGTGTGTCTGTGTGTGTTTCGGGTCCTATGTCAGCTATGCCAGCCCGCTCTCATCAAACTGCCTGTGAGTGTGTGTGTCTCTGTGTGTGTCTGTGTGTGTTTCGGGTCCTATGTCAGCTATGCCAGCCCGCTCTCACCAAACTGCCTGTGAGTGTGTGTGTCTCTGTGTGTTTCGGGTCCTATGTCAGCTATGCCAGCCCGCTCTCACCAAACTGCCTGTGAGTGTGTGTGTCTCTGTGTGTTTCGGGTCCTATGTCAGCTATGCCAGCCCGCTCTCACCAAACTGCCTGTGAGTGTGTATGTCTCTGTGTGTGTCTCTGTGTGTGTCTGTGTGTGTCTGTGTGTGTGTGAGTGTGTTGAGTTACGACACAAAGTCTGGTTAGGGCTAACGATTATGCTGACTGAAAGTACCACACACAAATACACATGCAAACACACACATGCAAACACAAACAAAAATACACATGCAAACACACACATGCAAACACACTCACAAATTCAGTGGCTTTGATTGATCTTTTTGTTTTGTTATGACCTCCCTCCCTTCTTCCTGTGTGGTCAGTCATTACTCTCCTTCTCTCTCTCTCCCTCTCTCCTCTCTCTCCCTCTCCTCTCTCTCTCTCCCTCTCCTCTCTCTCTCTTCTCTCCTCTCTCTCCCTCTCTCTCCCTCTCATCTCTCTCTCTTCTCTCCTTTTTCTCTCCTCTCCTCTCTCTCTCTTCTCTCCTCTCTCCCTCTCCTCTCTCTCTTCTCCTCTCTCTCTCTTCTCTCCTCTCCTCTCTCTTCTCTCCTCTCTCTCTCTTCTCTCTTCTCTCCTCTCTCCCTCTCCTCTCTCTCTCTCTCCCTCTCTCTTCTCCTCGCTCTCTCCCTCTCCTCTCTCTTCTCTCCTCTCCTCTCTCTTCTCTCCTCTCTCTCTCTTCTCTCTTCTCTCCTCTCTCCCTCTCCTCTCTCTCTCCCTCTCTCTTCTCCTCGCTCTCTCCCTCTCCTCTCTCTCTCTTCTCTCCTCTCTCTCTCCCTCTCTCCTCTCTCTCCCTCTCATCTCTCTCTCTTCTCTCCTTTTTCTCTCCTCCTCTCTCTCTCTTCTCTCCTCTCTCCCTCTCCTCTCTCTCTCTCCTCTCTCTCTTCTCTCCTCTCTCTCTCTCCCTCTCCCCATCCTCTCTCTCTCTTCTCTCCTATCTCTCTCCTCTCCTCTCTCTCTTCTCCTCTCTCTCCTCTCCTCTCTCTCTCTTCTCTCCTCTCTCTCTCCCTCTCCCTCTCCTCTCTCTCTCTTCTCTCCTCTCTCTCTCTCCTCTTTCTCTCTTCTCATCTCTCTCTCCTCTTTCTCTCTTCTCTCCTCTCTCTCCCCCTCTCCTCTCTCTTCTCTCCTCTCTCTCTCCCTCTCTCCTCTCTCTCTCTTCTCTCCTCTTTCTCTCTCTCTCTTATCTCTCTCTCTCCCTCTCTCCTCTCTCTCTTCTCCTCTCTCTCTCTTCTCCTCTCTCTCTCCCTCTCCTCTCTCTCTCTTCTCTCCTCTCTCTCTCTCCCTCTCCCTCTCATCTCTCTCTCTTCTCTCCTCTTTCTCTCTTCTCTCCTCTCTCCTCTCTCCCTCTCCTATCTCTCTCTCTCTTCTCCTCGCTCTCTCTCCCTCTCCCCCTCCTCTCTCTCTCTTCTCTCCTCTCTCTCTCTCTCCCTCTCATCTCTCTCTTCTCTCCTCTCTCTCTCTTCTCTCCGCTCTCCCTCTCATCTCTCTCTTCTCTCCTCTCTCTCTTCTCTCCTCTCTCTCTCTCCCTCTCTTCTCTCCTCTCTCCCTCTCCTCTCTCTCTCTCCTCTCTCTCTTCTCCTCTCTCTCTCTTCTCTCCTCTCCTCTCTCTCCTCTCCTCTCTCGCTCTTCTCTCCTCTCTCTCTCCCTCTCCTCTCTCTCTCTCCTCTTTCTCTCTTCTCATCTCTCTCTCCTCTTTCTCTCTTCTCTCCTCTCTCTCCCCCTGTCCTCTCTCTTCTCCTCTCTCTCTCCCTCTCTCCTCTCTCTCCTCTCCTCTCTCTCTCTTCTCTCCTCTTTCTCTCTCTCTCTTATCTCTCTCTCTTCCTCTCTCTCTTCTCCTCTCTCTCTCTCTTCTCCTCTCTCGCTCCCTCTCCTCTCTCTTCTCTCCTCTCTCTCTCCATCTCATCTCTCTCTCTTCTCTCCTCTCTCCCTCTCCTATCTCTCTCTCTCTTCTCCTCGCTCTCTCCCTCCTCTCTCTCTCTCCCTCTCATCTCTCTCTCTCTTCTCTCTCTCTCTTCTCTCCTCTCTCCCTCTCCTCTCTCTCTCTCCCTCTCCTCTCTCTCTTATCTCCTCTCTCTCTTATCTCCTCTCTCTCCCTCTCCTCTCTCTTCTCTCCTCTCTCTTCTCTCCTCTCTCTCCCTCTCCTCTCTCTCTCTTCTCTCCTCTCTTTCTTCTCTCCTCTCTCCCTCTCCTCTCTCTCTCTTCCCCTCTCCTCTCGCTCTCTTCTCTCTTCTCTCTCTCTCCCTCTCCTGTCTCTCCTCTCTCTCTCTTCTCTCTCTTCTCTCCTCTCCTATCTCTCTCTCTCCCTCTCTCCTCTCTCTCTTCTCCTCGCTCTCTCCCTCTCCTCTCTCTCTCCCTCTCCCCCTCCTCTCTCTCTCTTCTCTCCTCTCTCTCTCCCTCTCATCTCTCTCTCTTCTCTCATATCTCTCTCTTCTCTCCTCTCTCTCTTCTCTCCTCTCTCCCTCTCCTCTCTCTCTCTTATCTCCTCTCCCCTCTCTCTCTTCTCTCCTCTCTCTTCTCTCCTCTCTCTCCCTATCCTCTCTCTCCTCTCTCTCTTCTCTCCTCTCTCCCTCTCCTCTCTCTCTCTTCCCCTCTTCTCTCTTCTCTCTCTCTCCCTCTCCTGTCTCTCTCTTCTCTCCTCTCTCTCTCTCCCTCTCCTCTCTCTCTTCTCTCCTCTCTCTCTCCCTCTCCTCTCTCTCCAAAGTTCCAAAATAATAAAGACATTTCAAATGTCATATTATATCTATATACAGTGTTGTTACAATGTGCAAATAGTTAAAGTACAAATGGGAAAATAAATAAACATAAATATGGGTTGCATTTACAATGGTGTTTGTTCTTCACTGGTTGCCCTTTTCTTGTGGCAACAGCTCACAAATCTTGCTGCTGTGATTGCACACTGTGGTATTTCACGCAATATATATGGGAGTTTATCAAAATTGGCTTTGTTTTCAAATTCTTTGTGGATCTGTGTAATCTGAGGGAAATATGTGTCTCTAATACAGTAGCTTGCGAAAGTATTCACCCCCCTTGGCATGTTTCCTATTTTGTTGCCTTACAACCTGGAATTAAAATGGATTTTTTGGGGGGTTTGTATCATTTGATTTACACAACATGCCTACCACTTTGAAGATGCAAAATATGTTTTATTGTGAAACAAACAAGAAATAAGACAAAAAAACAGAAAACTTGAGCGTGCATAACTATTCACCCCCCCAAAGTCAATACTTTGTTGAACCACCTTTTGCAGCAATTACAGCTGCAAGTCTCTTGGGGTATGTCTCTATAAGCTTGGCACATCTAGCCACTGGGATTTTTGCCCATTCTTTAAGGCAAAACTGCTCCAGCTCCTTCAAGTTGGATGACTTCCGCTGGTGTAGAGCAATCTTTAAGTCATACCACATATTCTCAATTGGATTGAGGTCTGGGCTTTGACTAGGCCATTCCAAGACATTTACATGTTTCCCCTTAAACTACTCGAGTGTTGCTTAAACAGTATGCTTAGGGTCATTGTCCTGCTGGAAGGTGAACCTCCGTACCAGTCTTAAATCTCTGGAAGACTGAAACAGGTTTCCCTCAAGAATTTCCCTGTATTTAGCGCCATCCATCATTCCTTCAATTCTGACCAGTTTCCCAGTCCCTGCCGGTGAAAAACATCCCCACAGCATGATGCTGCCACCACCATTGGTGTTCTCGGGGTGATGAGAGGTGTTGGGTTTGCGCCAGACATAGCGTTTTCCTTGATGGCCAAAAAGCTCAATTTTAGTCTCATCTGACCAGAGTACCTTCTTTCATATGTTTGGGGAGTCTCCCACATGCCTTTTGGCGAACACCAAACGTGTTTGCTTATTTTTCTCTTTAAGCAATGGCTTTTTTCTGGCCACTCTTCCGTAAAGCCCAGCTCTGTGGAGTGTGCGGCTTAAAGTGGTCCTATGGACATATACTCCAATCTCCGCTGTGGAGCTTTGCAGCTCCTTCAGGGTTATCTTTGGTCTCTTTGTTGCCTCTCTGATTAATGCCCTCCTTGCCTGGTCCGTGATTTTTGGAGGGCGGCCCTCTCTTGGCAGGTTTGTTGTGGTGCCATATTCTTTCCATTTTTTAATAATGGATTTAATGGTGATCCATGGGATGTTCAAAGTTTCGTATATATTTTTATAACCCAACCCTGATCTGTACTTCTCCACAACTTTGACCCTGACCTGTTTGGAGAGCTCCTTGGTCTTCATGGTGCCGCTTGCTTGGTGGTGCCCCTTGCTTAGTGGTGTTGCAGACTCTGGGGCCTTTCAGAACAGGTGTATATATACTGAGATCATGTGACAGATCATGTGACACTTAGATTGTTTAGATTGAAATTTTTTAAATTTCACTTCACCAATTTGGACTATTTTGTGTATGTCCATTACATGAAATCCAAATAAAAATCAATTTAAATTACAGGTTGTAATGACACAAAATAGGAAAAACACCAAGGGGATGAATACTTTTGCAAGGCACTGTATGCATCCCTCTGTCTCTCTCTTTCTCTCTCTCCTTCTCTCTTCTTCTATCTCTTTCTCTCTGTTTTCCTGAAGTGTTCCTCCAGCCCTCGTAAAGTGATAGGAAACTCTCTCACTTCAAACAGTAAATCAGATCATGAAGTCAGGAAAGGGGAAGAGAGGGAGGATGGGGAAAGGAGGGATGGGAAAAGAAAGGATGGGAAAAGGGATGGATGGGAAAAGGAGGGATGGGAAAAGAAAGGATGGGAAAAGGGATGGATGGGGAAAGGAGGGATGGGAAAAGAAAGGATGGGAAAAGGGATGGATGGGAAAAGGAGGAATGGGATATCCAGAGCTCTCAAGATCTTCCTCAGTGTGTGTCACTCTCTTCAGTCCTTTCTCTCTCTCACTCTTCTCTCTCTCTCTCTCTCTCTCTCTCTCTCTCTCTCTCTCTCTCTCTCTCTCGCTCTCTCTCTGTTTCTCTGTCTCTCACTCTCTCTGTTTCTCTCTCTCTCGC